>NW_005369870.1:1856730-1865184 GCF_000412655.1 Myotis brandtii | reverse complement strand
TCAGAGAGGATTGGAGAGGAAGAGAGAGAGAGAAACATCAATGATGAGAGATAATCATTGATCAGCTACTCCTGCACATCCCCCACCAGGCCTGCAACCTGGGCATGTGTCCTGACCAGGAATCAGACCAGGACTTTCTGGTTCAGAGGTTGACACTCAACTACTGAGAAACACCAGTCAGGCAAGACCATAATTAGTCTTGATTTTTCTCTTTTATTAGCAATTCTGTATGCCTTTGCTTTCAGCCACCACCACTCTTGGTTCTGGTTCCCTGACCAAGCTGTTATCACTGAAGGGTCTGAGTGCTTTGTGGTGCTCCTATACAGATTTGCTATTATCTTCCATTAAATTTTACCACTAAAAAGAGAATTATGGAGGATTTGATAAGTTCTATCCATCCTTCCCTCTTCCCCATTTTGCAGCTGCAATTTTATTAGTAGTCAGACCAGCTAAGAGCTCCATGGATTGATGGAAAGATGTCATTATTAGGGATTGAGAACTGTAATCCAAATTTATAGGGCAAGGGAAGCAAAAATTTTCAAGAGGATCATTAGTTCACTAGGTCTAATACTAAAATGAGACTCTCCCACTTTCAACCTTTGGTTCCAAGACCCATATGTTCTGGTGATTGGAAAAATAGCATTATTTCTTAGGTAATAGTTCAGAAAATTTGCTACTGGTGCAGTGCCCTAGTTTTTAACAGGCTGTCCGATTGTTTTACATATCCAAGTGTTTTTACAGAATGCAGTTCTAAGTCCATTGTCTTTGCCTCTTTTCCTGTACAGTGAATATTCCTTAGAAGTATGTTTGTTGTGCACTACAATGCTGAATAAGGCATTGTGTGATTCCTCGTGGTGATGCTATGAGCGCGATGAGCAGGGAAAGCCAAATAATCACCAGATAAATATGTGAATTGCCGTCCCTTCCATGATGACAAGGATTGAGCATAACTGATGGCTGGCTCCCCTGAAATGGTAGCCCATACTGGATACCTGCTGCTAACTGATTGATTAGTAGAAGTAAATAGGACAGCCTGGGGGAGGTGAGGTCCATAATGTTGAGCTCCTGCATATCCTTGACACCAAGGCCACTTTGCTTTTGAGCCTGTTTAGCGGAAGTTGGAGTATCTGTGGAAAGAAGCTGACCAATATGCACAAAGAGAGAATCTTGCTCACATGATAATTAAGAGTCTTCTCCACCAAGCAGACCTTTTGATGCACATTTACAATGGAACCAATGCTCTCCCATTTTGAGCCCATTACAGGAGGTTCATCCATGCTTCATCAAAACTCTTTGACACCAATCTTCCAATTTTGTCATCTCAGAATGAAGAGCCTTCACTCAGGTTATATATTCTTCAAGGAAAAGTGAGCAATCGGATGTGCCACTCAAAGTTCTGCCTCACCAGCAGGGTTTTCTGTAATTCTTTCAGGAGGACTAGTTGCCTCATCTGTCATCAAGGAGGCTCCAGCTGCCAGCTCCTCCAGGGTTTGCTTCAGTCATAAAAGCTCCTTTGCCCAAGGGCATAACTTTCCAGGACAGCACACACCGAATGCCTGATACAGGTGAAAATCTAAAGGCGTGGCCATTTTGGCTGAATGCAGGACATTGTTGATGAATGTGCTGTAGAGTTCCCCGTGAGGTTGTCTAAGTTTTGTTGGTCTTCTATCACCACTTGACTTTCTTCTTCTCACTCCTGCTCTTCGTTCCTTCATTTCTCAGGGGTTGATGACTAATAAATGCTTTTGCATTTCAAACTCTACCTCAGTATCTATTTTTGAAGAACCTAACCTGACACCATATGTAAAGCAGGCTGGTTTTCCTTCTCCAACAACTAATCTAGGAATTGAACCATAGGGTTGGCTTGAAGGAGGTTTGACTACCTGGCAAGATTAGTTGCACTGGAGAGAAAGATTCATGCTTGTATAAAAGAACTGTGCTTTCATGACTTGCTTAAGCCAGAACTTCTATGTATCCTTTCCGCCTGACAATGGGGTGATTAAGGGCCTTCCTGATTTTATGGCTTGTGTATTAGATAGAACCCAGTTTACAATGAATTGCTCAGATCATATGGTCACCAATTGATCCATGATCAGGCATTAAATACAAGTAAAAGCTGACTCTAAAAAAGAGTCTAATAATTTTCTCAAATAGATGTCACTTTATTTCCAAATGTGTAGACTTTTCCTAAAATTTTCTTTATAGGGAAACTTGCTCCAGGAACATTCAAATCTTCTAAAGACTATGTGAGTACAGCTGGTCTTCCGCATGGCAGAGAAATGAGCTATAATTTACATCAAGTCTTATAAGGCAAAACATTTAGTAAACATCTAAAAGGGGCTTAGCTGCAGGTAACAAATGACCACTACTAGACCTTCTTACTATTACATTTCACAAAAGTATAATAGGATTGATAAGAGTCCCCTTTTAATATTTGAGGATTTTCCCTGGAAGGTTTATGCATGCATATACCACCTTATAATATGCCATAGTGGTTATAATGTAAACTCTGGGCTAAGAACTTCACAAATTATTGGCTACGAAACCATGAGCAAGTTAACCTTTCTAAACTTCAGTTTCCTTGTGTGTAAAATGGAGAGATGATGTCTCTAACTAATAAAGGTATTGTGAGGATTGAATGAGATGAGGCCAATAAAGTGTTCAGAGAAGTCCTGGGGTATAAAAATGCTCCCAATTTAGCTATTATTTCATTATTATTACTTGACATACTTGTATGATACCTTCCAAATATCAGAGAGTTTGGCTAAGCATACTAGGATGGCAGGCTCAATTTGGTTCTCTCTTAGTCCTATTTACCATGATTTTTACTCTCATTCTTTCCCATGATTCAGGATGTCTACAGACCAAATTTTAAGTTCATGTTTATGATTATGGAGATAATAGAAATTCTATTCTCTAGGCCATTAAATCATTACATTTATGTATGTATGCATTTAACACTGACAAATCCTGAATGAATGTTAATGTCCACGGCAGAGAAAAAGCATCTGAAGATTTATGAATTTGAATTCCTCTTAGCTCTTTTGTCAAAAATAATCACTGAAAATGCAAGTAGTTCATTTATATTAATGTCAGGGATACTGGATAAGTGTGTGGGATCTGGACTAAACAGGTAGACCTTAGTTCCATCTAACCCATACCCTCTGTTTCTTACTAAAAGCCAGGCCTTTCAGTAAGTGGGTTTTGCGAAAGTGAGTTTTGAATACTACTAGTGGGTTTTGAATAGTTGTTATGTGGAAATAGTCAAAGCGATTCAGTAAATATAAGGTTTTAGTTCAGCTTTATTAAGATACTAAAGGCCTGGTGCACGGATTTGTGCACTGGTGGGGTCCCTCGGCCTGGCCTGCAAGGATCGGGCTGAAACTGGCTCTCTGACATGCCCCTAGGGGTCCTGCATTGCGAGAGGTCACAGGCCAGGCCGAGGGACCCCACCGGTGCACTATTGGGGCTAGGGAGGCACCATGGGAGGACTCCAGGATGTGTCTGGCCCATCTGGCCCAGTCCCGATTGGCCAGACCCCAGCAGCAAGCTAACCTACTAGTCAGAGCGCCTACCCCCTGGTGGTCAGTGCACATCATAGGGACTGGTTGAATGCTCGAACAAACAGTTGGACACTTAGCATATTAGACTTTTATTATATAGGATGATTGGCATATAACATTGTGTAAATTTAAGGTGTACAACATGATGACTTGATACATGTATATACTGTGAAATGATTATTACTACAATAAGGTTAGTTAACATATCCAGCATGTCATATAACTTGTGTGTGTGTGTGTGTGTGTGTGTGTGTGTGTGTGTGTGTGTGTATACATTTGGGATCTATTGTCTTAGCAACTTTCAAGTATACAATGTAGTATTGTTAACTCTAGTTACTATACTGTAAATTAGATCCCTAGAACTTACTCATTTTATAACTGGAATTTTGTACCCTTTCACCAACATCTCCCTGTTTTTCCCCACAACCCAGCCCCTGATAATCACCAATATACTCTCTGTTTATGTGTTTTGTCTTTTTTAGATTCCACATATAAGTGAGATAATGCAGTATTTCTTTTTTTGTCTGACTTATTTCACTTTGGTGCCAAGTTCCATCCATGTTGTTGCAAATGGAAATAAGTCCTTTTCTAATGACTAAGTAATATTTCAATGTATGTGTATATATCACATTTTCTTTATCCTTTCTTTGTCAGTGGGCAAATAGGTTGTTTCTATGTCTTGGCTATTGTAAATAATGCTGTAGTGGGGATGGTGGTGCATATATCTCTTTGAAATAGTGATTTCATTTCCCTAAGATATATACCTTGATGTAGGATTGCTGAATCAAATGATAGTTTTATTTTTAGGAATCTTCATACTGCTTTCCATATTGGCTGTACCAATTTACATTCCACCAGCAGTGTACAGGAGTTACCTTTTTTCAACATCCTCACCAATACTTACCTAATGTCTTTTTGATAGTAGTCATTCTAACAATTTTGAGCTAATATCCCCTGGTGATTTCAATTTGAATTTCCCTAATGATTAGTGATGTTGAGCATCTTTTCCTGTGTCTGTTGGCTAGTTTTAACAATGGTAAACAGGGTTCCTTACTGTAATGTCTCCCAGAAATTTTACTATGTACTTTAAAATGGTAGATTTTTAAGGGGGGTTAGAGCAGTGCACTCCAATAGAAATATAATGTGAGTCACGTATTATTTTTAAATTTCCCAGCAGGTACATTAAAAATTAAAGCACTCAAATTAATTTTAATAATATATTTTCTTAACCTAGTATATCCAAAATGAGATAATTTTAATATATAACCAACATAAAATTATGAATGAGAAGAGACATTTTACATTTTTCCCCATAATAAGTGTTTGAAATCCAGTGTGTATTTCCAAGTTGCATCACACCTCATTTTGGACTACGCCTATCCAAAGAGCTCAAAAGCCATGTGCAAGGCTGTTGTGCAGGGCTAGACTACACAGTATTGCTCAAACTTGCTTTTCCATGGCTTACTTGTCATGGGACATGAGGGATTATATTAATGAAATACATTTTGAGAAACACTCATTTATAGAGGAGGTTAATGGAGTTATCACCAGATGCAAGAGAAGTGTGAAGAGATAGAAAATGTCATCATGATACAAGGTTTGAGCAAACATAAAGTGTGTGTGGCTGTTGTGAATTTAGCATCACACAGGTATCACACCATAGTGTATGAACCTGTATGTGCAGAGGCAGACTGGCACTCAATCAGATTACCACGAGGAACAGGCAGAAGCAAAATGAAAATGCAACATATGAGCAAGTATAAGGGAGTGAACAGTGCTCAGATGTAGAGCCTGGAGAACACACCAAGTACAGGCTGGCAGGGGAGATGCTGGTGTTCAAACAAGGACTCTTGAACTCATAATCTCCAGGAGGCAATGTTTCTCTCCAAACTTAGACATTTTTCCAATCAAAGGGAATTTTAGAAAATAAAGTATTTAGCTCTCAGAACTCCTTATACATTCTAAGTTATTTCTAGACATTTTAGGTAAAATCCAATAGATGAGGGTTGCTAGAAAAGGAAGGCTGAGTTTTTTATCTCAAACAAAGCTTGGCTTGAACCCATAGGATTTTTTTTTCTTCATCCTAAAGTGTCACAGCTCCAGTTATTTTGCCCCAACCCTACAGGGATTACACGATAATTCAGGGACCAGTCCAGGGCTTTTCTCTATTGAAAGCAGGCTGATTTGGCAAGGCAAAAGAAAACAAAACCCTTTCATTAACATTTGCTCAGGGGGTCTTGAATGCAAACCTAAAAAGGACAGGAAGGAGGGGCAAGGTGAGGAAATGTGTAATTTGTATAGTTGTAGTTCTATGGATGAAAACACCAATACCGCCAGATTTAATTATTCCTTTCATTTTGCCTCACTTTACCCTTGAAGATCAATACACTTGTTCTCTTCTTAAGCAGCAATGATTCTACAATCTAAACATAAATTTAATCATGTGCTGCCATTCCCGTGTTTATAGACTCTGTCAAAGACATAGCCCATTGTAATTATTTTCTCAATCATTTGCCACCAGAGAAACACTTCAGGCAACACTAAAAGTTAACTTAATCACTAGAAACAATATCAGTGCAGTAAATGGATCTTATTAGATGGCCATTTTAAAAAGCGAGAAAGCTCATTTCCCAATACTTTAATTTTCTGCTAAATTTCAAATTGTGTTTACATACAGAAATTGAACTATTGCCATATTTTATAGGAACCATAAATGAAATAGTGTCATCAAGATTGCTGTTAAAACTGATTCTCATGCAGCATATGCAAATTTCTAAGTCATAAATCATTGGGGTAGTTTATTTACTTCCCCTCTAAAAAGAAACACTATGTTAATGCTAAGATGAGTAGTAAGCATAGGTTATATAAATGGCTAAAAAGAAATAAATTCAACTCTTAGAAAATAAAATATTTATCAGAAAAATGACAGCTTAGATGACCTCCAAAATTCAGATCCAAGAGATTTCAGATTCAATATAAATTACACAAATAAATATAGAATTGTGAAAGGAGCCAATGGTGCTTTAACTGTGAGCACGTGATCGCTAATGCCAGAGACATATCTCATGGTGCTTCAAACATGATTCTACAGCATAAATACAAGGAAACTCAGATAAGTATATATAAGTTAAAAAATAAAAGCAGGTAGTTATACAATCTTCTTAAACTCATATACAGCAATACATATTACTATGGGAATTTAGAAGTATGTGTGTGCATCTGAATGAGCATGCATGTGAGCATGTGTATGTGTCTGTATGTACATCTGTATGTGTGTTTGTATATGCTTGTTTTGTTTATGTATATCTGTTTTGTATGTGTTTGTATGTATATCTGTTTTGTATATCTGTTTGTTTATGTAGATGTGAGACTATATATATATGTATATACTTTTAAGTGTGCTCTAGTTCACAAAATGTCTAGAGAAAAATAAAATCAATGCCCTATAGCTACTATCAGATTTAGTTAAATCTAATATATTTGGCCATAAACTTTTAAAAAAATAACACTACATTTTTAGTTGAAGTTCCTGTATGCTCTTTTACAAACTCATAGTTCTTCCTCGCCTCTCCACAAGTAATCGCTGTCCCGAAGTGTTGTATTCTTTCGTTCATGATTTTGTACCTTTAGGATTTAATCATGTTTAACATATAACACATTATATGCATGTTTTGTAATTTATAGAAATAAGATCCTACTGTAAATGTCATTCCAAATTTATCTTCTTTACTTAAAATTATGTTTTTAAAATTTACTTATAGTAATACATATTTATATTGATAACTCTAGTGACTTCATTAACTGCTATATAGGAATCACTGTAAAAAGTATAACATGTTATTTTTGTCCATTCTCAAATTGATAATTTTATTTCCAAATCTGTTCTTCTTTAATTCAGTTCAGAAATTATTTTTGTACATGTCTCCTTGAGCACATATGCAAGAAATACACTATGGAACTTAACTAGAGATGGAATCACTGAGTTCCTGGGAAGCGCATCTTCGACTCTAGTAGGTCACCAAATTGCTTTTCACTTTGTCTCTGCAATTTAACTATGATATATAAAATTTCATACTATCACACATCCTCACCAAAACTTGTTATCATCAGACTTTTTAATTTTGTTATTGTAAAAGATATAAAGTTTTTTATTTTTATTTTACACTTTGCTGATTGCCAATAAGCCCATAGTGAAATGAGTTCAAAATATAGTTCCAGCTTATCATTTTCCTTTACACTTCGGTGATGATTTCTTTTCAACCTTTTTTCCCCATTAATTTTTGTTTTCCTATTTGTAATATTTTGTCAACTGTTTTCTTTGTGTTTACATTTGTCCCTTTTCTCCAGATTCATAAGATGAATTTTAATTCATTTTTTTCCAATCTTCCTTTTTTTTTCTTTTTTTAAAAATAGGCATTTAAAACTTTGCTTTCATTCTCAAGATTTTCCTTGAGGGATGATGATTAATTTAATGCAGTAATTTAAACAGTAGGAATTTTAAGAATAACAGGCTACATCCTATCTAATAAAAGACAAAAAGGGTAATTGACCATAACTTCGCTATGCTTCCCATTGGCTAATCAGCGAGATATGCAAAGTAACCGCCAACAAAGATGGTGGCCGGCAGCCACGCAGCTGAAGCAAGCAGGAGGCTTGCTTGCTCCAGTGATGGAGAAAGCCAAGGTTCCCCGCCTGCCTCGGCCCGGCTCTGAGCTCCGAAAGCAGCTAAGTTTTAATTATAGAAGCTAAACAAACCTCAGATACCTGGTTTCAGCCGACCGTGGCCACGGAGCCTGCTCTTAGCTCCAGTGACAGCAACAAAGTTTCAATTATAGAAGCTAAACAAACCCCAGATACCTGCTTTCAGCAGGCCGTGGCCTCAGAGCTGGAG
>NW_005369870.1:1851784-1856444 GCF_000412655.1 Myotis brandtii | reverse complement strand
CATGCACCAGGCTTCTATCCTATATAGTAAAAGGGGAATATGCAAACTGACCCTAACAGCAGAAAGACTGGGAATGACTGGTCACTATGACACACACTGACCACCAGGGGGCAGACGCTCAATGCAGGAGCTGCCGTCTGGTGGTCAGTGCGCTCCCACATGGGGGAGCTCTGCTCAGCCACAAGCCAGGCTGACGGCTCCCAGTACAGCAGTGGTGGAGCCTCTCCTGTCTCCTCAGCAGCTTAGGTCTGCTCCCCGCTGGCAAGTGGACATCCCCCAAGGGCTGCCAGGCTGCCAGAGGGATGTCTGACTGCCAGCTTAGGCCCAATCCCCCGGGGAGCAGGCCTAAGCCAGCAGGTGGTCATTCCCCGAGGGGTCCCAGACTGCGAGAGGGCGCAGGCCCGGCTGAGGGACCCCCCCGCCATGAGTGCACAAATTTTTGTGCACCGAGCCTCTAGTATATAATAATTTTTTAAAGCCAGGGGATTCTGTGGCTTCATTTTATTATTATTAAAATTTTTTAACATCACACTATTGCAGATGTCCCCCATTTTCCCCTGATTTGGCCACCTCCACCCATCCCTGTATCTTCTTCTCTTGGCAATCACCACATTATTGTCCCTGTCCATGGGGTATGCATATATGTTCTTTAGCTAATCCTTTCACTTTCTTTATCAAGTCATGTGACTTCTTTATAATCACACTAGAGGCCCAGTGCATAAAATTTGTGCATGGGAGAGAGGGAGTCCCTTAGCCTGGCCTGCACTCTCTCGCAATCTGGGACCCCTCGGGGGATGTCTAACTGCCAGTTTACAGGTCTAAACTGGCAGTCAGACAACCCTCTCGCAATCCTGGACACTGCATGCACCAGTGACCATACTTTTCATACAGGTGAAAGGCATCTTGCTGTTGTATGGGCAGCTACATTTTTTTTGCCCTGATTATAAAAAGCAGTATATAACATGACCTTTCTGAGTCAGTAGTACAATTTTCCCATCATATGGGTGGAAAACTGAAGCAGAGAGAAGTTAAGTAATTGGCTTTGTCCCACAGTTATAAGTGTCAGAATCAGGGCTGACCACAAAATGTGCAAGCCAGAGTCTATGCATTTCATCGCTGCATCATCCTGTTTTTTCAGTGTTAGAGTGGCCTTGACAGGTTTTAATTTTTAAATCTAAGAGACTGTTCCCAATACATAGGGTAGGGTCCTAGGCCTGGTTGGTGATCAGGGCCGATCTGTGGGGCGACTGGCTGGGTGATCTGCCCCCCGCTGGCATCTGCCTTGGCTGGTGGCCTGGTGCCGCCTGCTTACCAGCCCCACTGCCCACCGACGAGTCATTCCGCAGGTTGTTCCACTGTTTGGTTGATTTGCATATTAGGGTTTTATATAGATAGATAATATGGATGACTCCCTAGCCTTTCTAGATTGTTGGGTAGGTTTTGCATACATAGTACACATTTAATTGTGTTTAAACTGGCATGCCTAGTAATCACAAATGAGGGCTTTTTCCAATGAAGAATCTTCAGCTTTGTTCCCTTTAGGTACTTTATAATAAGGGAGTTAGGATTCTGTTAATAAGGAGATCAGTGAGCCCTAGTTAGTGGAACAACTTCTGGAGACATGACTGTGTGACTAGGGAGTTACCTTAGGTACTATCAGCTTAATTCAGTCTCCTCTAATCATGCCTCTTAGTACATATTACTGTCCTTACAGAGCAATCCAATACCTTCACTGCAAACCTCCTGTTTGTGTGTGTGAAAGGTCACAGTTGTTTAAAATATATGTATGTGTAATAATTCCCTCTTAAAACAAATGGCTTATTGGCAGGGAACTGCAAGCTGATTCTATGGGGAGAAACAATTGACCAAACTTCATTTTTTCTCTAACTAAAAATAATGTTGAAACCAGAGATGATTCAATAAGACCATTTACCTTATGTACTTATGAATTATTGATTTTTCTAGCAAGCTTTTGGTATTTTAAAAATATTTTAAGATACAAAACCTTTACACAATAGACCATTAGAAATCTCCACATTCCTTGCAGATGTGGAGATAACCATGCATTATAACATTTTATAGAGTGCTCTCTTTGTAGATTCATTCATTCCATTATTCATTGATTTCCATTATTAGTTTCCTAGGTTTCAAATCTTTGGGGTCTTTGCCTATCATTATGTTCCATAAAATATGAAAAACAAAACAAAAAAACACGTCATTAAAAAAAAAATACAAACATGGATAACACCAGAATTAATCCATTCATAAAATCAATATTTTTTGGACACTCTATACAATTTCTAAAGAAAATATTATGAATCTGGGACCATAATTTCTACTGAAAGAAGGAAATATTTTGACTGTTGTTTTCCCTTTTTTGATTCTAGGATCAAGCAGATGTGTCTGCAGCCATGTTTTAATGGTCATCTTTTACTGTAGAATTCATGATGTTTTCTTCCCTCTAAAAAGCTATTATAAGTTGAAATTTTTACACATTTATGCTAATAATAAGAGTTGAAAGTAATGATATAATTGTTTAAAAATTGGCTTTACAGAAGAAAAAAGTGAAACATAATAATTGGATTTGCAGGGAAATTGTTGCTTTTATGATAAATAAATGTCCTATTTCTTTTGGAAAAATAGATATATAATAATATTTTTTGCTATCATTATATTAATTTTATGTACTTTCTAGTCTACTTATGTTATACTTTCATTAGAAATTAATTAATTTTAATTTTACTAGTACTTAAAAAGAAATTTTTTCCTGTGACTGAATTTATAGTCTTATTAAAACTTAGAAGCAAGCAGATATTATTATAATTAAATAGAAAAATTAAAATTGAGATTCTTTATTGGTAAACTTCATTTTTGTAAGATTACTTAAGTAGTTTCATTATTCTATTTTTGATTTTGAAAGAAAAATGACAGAATGAAATTAAGGGCTTAAAAATGAAACTGTCTTGGATTCAAATTCTGTCTCTGCTGTTCGCTAGCTTTGTGCACTTTGAGCAATTCAGTTGTCAGTCTTAGTTTCTTTTCCTTAAAAGGGGAATAATATCACCTTCCACTTTTGAGATTGTGTAACTATATTGATAAATATATATTTGAAACATTTGATCCCTAAACAAGTTTGAGAGCTGATCAGCCCCCCTCCTCTGAAAATTCTGCACTTAAATTTGCATTTATTTATTTTCAAATTGAAAAGAAAAATTATCATAAGCACACAGTTAAACAAGAGAATAAAACTAAAATAAGTCACCCTCTACCCAAGTCCCTTCCAGAGGTACATCTTCCTAGTAAATTCATCCAATTTCTTATCATCTTTACAGAAATAATCAATGCACACTCAACACACCTATGTATATAGGACTGTTCAGCACCTTGACTTTTACATAACAACATCTCTTAGCAATTGTCCCATTAAAGTGCTCCTAGGACTGCCTAATTTTTCTACCTGGTTGAAAAGACTCTACTCTAGGGATGTACCAACACTTATTTGACCAGCCCCTTGTTGATACAAGTTTAGATTCCCAGTGGTTTTTAAAACACACAGTAAACATCTTTGTACATACATCATATTTACAGTAAACATCTTTGTACATACATCATAGCATCACAGTACTTAAGTATCTTAATACTAGTATGATGACTTCATAGAAGGGAAATTGTCAAGTCGATAACTTCATTAATGCCATGCAGAGTTACTGTGAGAATTTAACGGGATAATTCGGATAAAGTGCTTAATACAGGGTCCAATACATGGCCAACACTCAGTAAATATTATGTATTATTAGTAGGACACCTATGGCTCAAGCTGGTTCTGGCAGCCTCAAGGCAGCTCTCAAAAAAAAAGGCAGGTGCTGGCTGTTGGGGGGAAATGTACAGGAGAATAGCGAAGGTTTCAGAGGGGCCTTGGGCAGAGTAGTGATGGCGCCTGCTCTAAAAGCAATCATTACATTATTTCATTTTCCTTAAAGAGTGACATGGATGTCATTGAAAATTGTCTTACTGGACCTGATAATTAGGTGGGTCACTCAGTCAAATGAATATTTTTGTTCTGCATCATATGAAACAACCAGTATTACTTAACTTTTTATTTTTTAGTTGAACACTTTGGCAAGTTTTAGACATTTTTGCCTAAGTATTTAAGGCAAAAGAAGTTTGGGTCTTATTACTGAAGTTTAATCAGTAATACTTATTACTGAAATCAGAACATTAAACTATCTCCTGATGAGAAAGCCAACAGACTAGAAACTGTCTCATAATCTCCAATATTAGGCATCCACACCTTTGGCATTAGAGCTGATCTATCGACTGCTAAGTGGTTCATGCCAAAGCAGAGGACTCACAAATTGCACCTTCTAATTGGATTTCCCCCCTTTTTGTAACAAACAACTCTCTATCTCTATATTAGGAAAAACACTTCCTCCCTGCTGAGTGCTTAAAGGTTCAGCATTCAGAAGAGGAGGTAGATTTATTCTGCCTTTTGATTTTCACACATTGGATCACTTTCTTAGTATTTACTGAGCATTCAAAATGTGAACGGTTCTGAAAACTAAGATATCTTGCTTCTTTTCTCTGGAGCTAATCATGAGAGGAAAAGAAAGCATTAGAACTAACTAGATATTTATTTATATTTAAAGACAGGACAACTGTA
>NW_005369870.1:1846586-1851721 GCF_000412655.1 Myotis brandtii | reverse complement strand
AAAAAGTCAAGGTACTTAACCTCCTTACTCACTATAATATTCATACTGAAATTCTGCAGTTACTCTGTGAGCCTAGCTTGGAGCTTTGTGTCTTTCTGGTTGCTCTGCTATGATGTGCATAAAGTATTCTCTTGTCCTATCTACTTTGGGGAGATTATCTGGATCTCAGAACCCAGATCCTATTTATGGTCCTGGCTGCTGAGCTACTTCTGCTACTAGGTTGCTTAAAACAGTTTGTGAACAATCCTTGTTTCTAATGGCCTCTGTGCTTGCCAGTTAACAATGGAAATCAATACCAGAAAGCAGGAAGAGCTTGAGGAGGAGGGGAGGGGTGTTTACAGGGTAAGAGGCTGATGTGCCCTGCACTGATTTATTCCTGCCCTTCTGACTCTTCCCCAACTTCTCTTGAATCCTGCTTCCCTTTCCCAAGGCCCCCAGTCCCATAACCATGACCAAGTATTATGGACTGAATGTTTGTATCCTCCCTACATTTTTAATTTGAAACCCTCTCCCCCAAGGGGATGGTATAGGAGGTGGGGCCTTTGGAAGATGTTTAAGATTAGATGAGGACATGAGAGTGGAGGCCTCATGAATGGAATTGATGCCCTTCTTTTATAAGGAGCCACTCCTGAGATTTGCTTCCCCTCTCTGCTCTCCACCACGTGAGGATACAAAGAGAAGAGGGCATCTGCTCACTAGAAGAGGGCTCTCACCAGAGCTTGACGATGCCGGCATTCTGATATCATATTCCCAGCCTTCTGAACTATCAGAAGTAAATTTCTGCTTCTTATGAGTCACCACATTAGGATATTCTACTATAGCATCCCAAACGAATTAAGGTACCAAGAGAATTTTTTCATCAAAGCTAATGTTATTTACATGAAAAGTAAAGGTACTTTTAATTTTACCACCTCTGCTTTCCTCTTCTTTGCCTGCAAAGATATCCAGTTGTTCATTTAGCTACAGTATCTTTTGTCCTGTTATCCTCTACAAACTTCTAGAATGAGTGTTCTCCATCTCTCTCCTCCATCTCCTCCTCACCCCACTCACTTGCTCACTCCTCAGCCCTTGATGTCTGACCTCTATTTCCACCACACAGTTCTCCAATACAGCCAATAGACCAATCACACTGCCTTGTTTAGTCTGTTTCGTGATTGTTTAGAATTTTTGACTCAACAACCCACTACATTTTGACCTCTGTCCCCCCATTCCAGTGAAACTGCTCTCACCTGAGACACTAATGATCCCTTTCCATGACATCCATCCATAGTTGTGACCTCTCAGTTGACCTATTGGAAGTGTTTGTTTAAGTCGTTAATATAGTTGGCATCTCTTCCTAGATAACACACTCTACCCTTGAATTCCAAAACACAGATTTCTCCTGGTTGTCCTCCTACTCTTACTTCTTGTCTCCTCTACCCCTTAAATATTGATATTATTTAGATATCTATTTTAGACACTGTCCTGTTCTTTTCTCCTCTGGGAGTGTGTGTAGTAAGTTTGTACTCTTCTGAGGTTCTTGCTTTCATTTATATGGTAATGACTTCCAAATTTCTATCCCTAGACTAGACCTCTCTCATAGACATTAAACGTGTTCAACTGCCTACTAGACATCACCCTTCAGATATCATCCCAAATTTAACATCACAAGACTGAACCTCTTCCTACCCCTGATCAAATCAAATTAAACCATGCATGTGTGCACACACATACTTATACACACACACACTATCCCTAACTACTTTTATGTTTTTTACTTAGTGAATGGTAACAATAACCACCTGGTGACCAAGAAAAGAACTAGATATTTCTGTTGATTACTCGTCCACTCCTCCACCCCATCAAAGCCATCACCATGTGGATGTTACTGAGGAACAGGTCCTCTGAATCTCACCGCCCTGTTTTTTCCTCCCTTCTCTATTCCCACATTGCTGCCAGAGTGATTTCTGTAAATTAAAGTGGGACAGTTCCTCAGTTTAAAACCCATTAGCTGCTTCCTATGACTCTCGAATAGAGTCCAAACTCCTTAATGTGTGACCATCAAGGCTCAGAATAATTAACCTTATCTTTCCAGCCTCCTCTCTTACTATTCTCCGGTGGGTGTTTTCTGCTCCAGTGTACCTTGCTCTAACTCTATGCTGGAATTTCACACTGCCTAGAAATGTCTTGTCCTGACTCCCTGTCCCCCATGATATCCTGTCTTAGAAGTCACTTGCCGCTAGGATCCTTCCCTAACCCCCAAAGTCTAGGTAAGGTGTTTTGGAAATTTTCTGGATGCCATAACACCCTGAGCTTCCCTCCTATCTTCCATAGTAGTTATCACTTTGCAGGGGACTGGTGGGTTTACCTATTTTTATTCCTCACTGGACTGTAAACTCTGTGATTTCAGAAGCCATTGACCTTGTTTATATCTGTAACCCAGTACCGCACACAGTGCCTGGCGTATAGTAAGTTCTCCATAATAATTTGCTAAGTCGATGATTTCTAACTTTATGCTTTAGCCCTAGCTTGTTTCCTATAATTTTGCTGCATACTGAGCATTTTGACTCATTTTTAGCTAATTCATTCACTTCAATAAACCCCAAACTGAACTTCTCTTTTTCCAAAATTCCAGATTTTCTATCCTTTCCATGGCAACACTAATATTGTAATCCCCAGGGCTCCAAACCCTGGCATCATCTCAGACGCCTTTTTCTCCCTTGCCAGCCACATCAGTGAGGTGTCTGCAGATTCTACTTTTTTCAAAGTCTATCCAATCTCTCCCTTTTATTATTCCCACTTTCACCATCCTAATATAAAAGATTTGTTACATTTTGACTAGATGACTAAAATAGATGGTCTCCTGGGTTTCCATCTCCAATCTGCTTCCAATATATCCCATTACTAGATTAATTTCTGTATATTTCTAATTATATCACTTTCTTGTTCAAAATTTTCAGAATCCCTATTCTTTATTGAATTAAAACTCAAATATTCAGCTTAACATTTAAGACCTTTACCAATATGACCCTGACCTGGCTGTTCATCCTTATTCCTTACTATTTTCCTATAAGAATGTGATGCTTCACTCAAACTGCACTCTTCCACCATCAAGTCCTGCTTTGCTACCCGAGCACGTTTGTTCACTGTCTCCTTTGTTAGTGGAATGCCCATCTTTCCTTTTTTTTTTCTTCATGTGTTGGAAGGCTCCCCATGCATCAAATTTAATCATAAAGGCTGCCTCTAGCATAAAGTTTTCCTGGATTTCACATGATAAATATGTACCCTCCCTCTTTTAAACCCTCAGAGTTCTTTGTTTCTCTCATATGATATGAATCAGTACCCTATCAGTACTTGCCATCTCTCTATATAAAAGCCTAAGTGACTGAACGACTGAACAACTGGTCCACCGGTCGCTATGATGCAGTCAACACAGGAGCTGCCCCCTGGTGGTCAGTGCATTCCCACAGCGGGAATGCTGCTCAGCTGACCTTTGGGTGCCAGATGCCGGCCTTACAGCTGGAGAGCGCTGCTATGGTGGCACAAGCCTCTCCTGCCTCCGTGACAGTGCTTCAGAGTGAGCAGTGGCAGTGGCAGGTGCCCAGCCTAGGCTCGGGCTCCTCCCCGGTTGCCTGCTGCTTCTGGCACTACTACATCCCCTGAAGGGTCCCGGATTTGAGAGGGCACAGGCCAGGCTGAGGGACCCCACTGGTGCACAAATCCATGCACTAGGCCTCTAGTTTATTATAATCATATGACTCTAACACTCTTTTTTCTCTTCCTGTAAATTCATTGAAAATAAGGATGATGGCTTACTTATTTTTGTTAAAAATCCACCCATCACCAACTGTTGTCTCCTTGTACATGGCTATATTTCTTTCTATCTATCTATCTATCTATCTATCTATCTATCTATCTATCATCTATTTATCTATCTATCTATCTATCTATCATCTATCTATCTTCTATTTATATACCAAAATGCACAAATTCTCACATACTGCCTCCGTGAAGAAAAAAATAAAGAAACATCCATCATTCTGCTTTCTTCTTTGCATATATTCCTCAGGAAACATATGATGATACTCTAATCATAGCTATACTTTTATATTTCCACGGCATGTAAGACATGTCTCTCTCCTTCAAATCACAGCCTCCTTTGTATACGAATGAAGACTAGAACCACTGCTGGATCAGCTCCGTGTCTCCTGCATGTCAGACAGATTCCCTTTATCGAATTGTACACATACTAAAGGAGGCCTCTTTTGGGAATCACCCACATCTCTGTGTCTTCCGGGGCTACAGACAGATCCCAACTTCTGGGCCACTTCAGAGAGCGTAGCCTTTCCTAGGCAGTATTCATGTTCACACTTCCAGATTAAGTTGCTAGTCTTCTGGGAATGAGGGGAGGTTTTGCTTGGCCTGAACAAAAGGGACTTCATGCCCGACTTGTTCCCCAGGGAGAACAAACATGGCCATGTTTGCCCTCACCAAGGCACATTTGCAAACTGAAAAAGACTGGGCATATTCATCCTTTTCCTGTTTAGAGTAATGGGAAGCCCAGCTGGGGCAGTAACCAGGTTCACAAAGAAACAGGCAAAATTTTGGCAAGTCTTTGGGAGGCCTAGCAACAAAGCTCATTTTCCCCACCCCCTTTCCCATCCATTTGAAATGCAGGTTGCTTTAAAGCAGCACAAAATCCCTGGGAACTTCTTGTGCCCTTTCAACAATTCAGCACCATGAAGGGAGATGACTCACTCTCCTTTGTCCCTGAAAGCCAGAGCCAACTCTGGCCACTGCAGTCCAGGCTTCACAAAAGAACAATTTACCCAGGAACCCTAGCTGACTCCAATCAGTCTCCAATGGCCTCAAAGAGGGGGTGTGTGCTCTCATTATCACTGCTGCCTGGAAATATCTATCTGATGGCCTGTATGTGGAAATGTGCCCATTCACAAATGGACACCTCTACTTGCCAAGTAGAAGAGGCCAATGCACATGAAAGAACTCTTCTTCCTTTGTAGTGAGTGAGCTTATTTTGCAATTGGGAAGATCAGCTCTGGCCAATTATGAACTGGTTATGCTGACTCTCAGCAATTTGTTAATTAATTTGGGAACTGCTTGCTTTCTGTGGTTCAGTAGAAAAGACTTAAAAGTTG
>NW_005369870.1:1822524-1846550 GCF_000412655.1 Myotis brandtii | reverse complement strand
TATATTATATATCCATATCCATATGTATATACATATACATACATACATATATATGTAAGTTCTTTAAAAGAATAAAATGTGTCTGCTGACTCTGTATTGGTCTGTAAACCAGTCCTTAGTTAGCCTGGAGCAAGAGTACTGATGGAAAATTGACACCCAGACACATTTCATTGCCTGATGGATGGGAGAAGTCACCCAGCCATGTTGCCTCATTTTTCTCAGAAGGAGGAGAGGCTGTACCTCTGCTCAGAGGAAATAAATCACAGGGTCAGAGGTCACAGGTCATTAGTCTATAAAGCTTTATGACCTGTAGTTGACAGTTATTTCTCTTAGATGGAGAAGCAGGAGAGAGAAAACTGTGCTTATTCTCTTTCCCACATCTTCTCTCTCTCTGAATTTAGTTTTCTTGTTGTTACCTTCAATCCCAAAACATTGCTTTCTCATGTTTCTATTATTTATTCTTCCCTATCTCATTCCTTTTTACTACTGTTTGCTCTAGCATCCTATTTGCCGTTTCCCAGTTGTGTTATTGTCTCATTTGTTTCAGACAGCCCTTTATCCTTCTCCAGGAACTTAGCAATACCTTGCTTATTGACAAATTCCTGCCTCCTGAAGAAATGCTGAATTAAATTATAGAGATAAAGTCTTTGTGCTCTTGCAATTTTTTTCTATTATTAAGTTTATTTTCTTAAATATATATATATATATGTATAATAGAGGATATATATATATATATATATATATAGTCTCCTCTACATTTTGGTTTGGCTTAGATGAAGAGATATAAACAGAGGGGAACAATATCTATACTATCTTTCTTTTTTTCACATTTATTTCCAATTCTTGCTTTCTATTTTATTAAAAAATATAAAAGGGTTAGATGAAAATTAGGGTGAAAAAACATTATAGGTTTCTCAGCAAATTTAAGAATAAAATGAACCTCGGTACCTGCATCTATATAATTTACTTGGAAAAACATATTTCTGAATATTAATGGAAAGTTGTCTATTTGGGTTGTTTAAACAATAAAATAAATAAGCACCAAATAAAGAATAGAGCAGCAGAATTTAACAAACCTCACACACACTTCAAGAACATACAAATTTAAAAAAAATGAGTCTGAAAGAGAAGTAAAGGAAACCAGAGGCAGAATGTTGCAGATGAATTTGAATGAGTCATGGGCCCCCCACATCCATCACAACCCTCATCAACTGTCAATTTACTGCTGTTGCATCTCAGCCAGATCGAAAGCTCCTCTGAGGTGGCTTTGTGTCTTGTGTGGGGTCCTGTGTCTAGCCTCTTGCACAAGTCTTGACACACAGGTGTGCCCAATGACTCGATGACTGAATGAGATGATCAAGGGCCTATAAGAATGGGGCTCACATTGCAGGGTTGTTCTGTTGCTTATCTTGTCCTTATCGAGCTGTAGCCTATGTTCTACTTCCTGTGGTCCTCCACATATGCTGTGTTTCACATCCTGTTCTTTCTGACTGAAGCAGACCACCTTCTCCACCCACCTTCACCTACTTGTTTTGTTTACTGTTCCCTGTAGATGACCTTCCTCAGAGATGGGTGACAGATTGCAACACACAACATGCGTGAAACTATTGGAGTTGCATGTTTGACTCATCTGTACATTTCTCTAGTATAAAAGCTACTTGAGGGTAAAAACAGTCTTACGTATCTCCATATTCTCAATGTCAGACCCAGAGCACAAGGCAGAGTAGAAGCTCAATAACATGTTTGTTGAACTAATAATAAATGAATGAGCACCAACAACAATGAAAATAAATGAAAAGGAGAATCAAATAATGGTGAGAAATGATGTACTATTGGAGACAGCTCACCTGCACTCATCTTAAGACTATAAAGCACAATATTATCAGAAAATTACATTGATTTTGATTCTAGTGTCATCCTGTGTGGAGCATCTGATAGACACGTCTGCTACTCTTGGCGGATAAAGGTAAGTAATGAGGTTGGTGAGGATAGGGTGTTTAGTTGACTACAAATGACTAGAAGGGACATGACAAGCACTGTGTGTGGGCATTATCCAGGTCATGAATGGAAGACAGTTTGGTGGACTTCCCATTCTATCTGCTGGAATGGATGTCCCACTACCCTCTAATATAGTGGTTCTCAACCTTCTGGCCCTTTAAATACAGTGCCTCATGTTGTGACCCAACCATAAAATTATTTTCGTTGCTACTTCATAACTGTAATGTTGCTACTGTTATGAATTATAATGTAAATATCTGATATGCAGGATGGTCTTAGGCGACCCCTGTGAAAGGGTCATTCAACAGCCAAAGGAGTCATGACCCACAGGTTAAGAACCGCTGCTCTAATACATTCTCTTTCCTCTGGTTAGACTATTGTTTCATGGACTCCATGAGTACCCTAGTAATATCTACTTCACTGCCTTTTCTCATAATATCCCTCTTTTTTTCTTTTTCCTATTGATAAAAATTTGATCCTTTAAGGATTGATTCAAGTTTCTCTGCTTCTAGGCTAATCTAAGACTTCCAAACTAACCCAAGCCTGTTATCCTCAGAACACTCGGAACATTGACACTTATATTACACAACCAATGCGGGATGTAATTTTGAATAACACTGTATTGTTCACTGCTTTATCCACTCATTTTGACTCCCATCCAAACTGTAAATGATTTCAGAGCAGGGATTCAATTTAGATTTTGTTGTAACCCTTCAAAGACCTTTCCCTGATAACATGCTTTTTATTCAGTGGATACTTGCTAATTGAGAAAGATAGGTTTGTAGATAATTTTTAAAAAATATATGCTTATGAAGCAACATGTTTTCAAACAGTTTTCTAATTGTCCTCCCCAATTTTTTGCTTGTCATAAAATTTGGGGCATCCCAAATTTGGTTCTGTAATTTTAAATGTATATATGTATAAATATAGTTATAAATATAAAAATAGAGATTTAGAAATGGCTTTTTCACTGCTTTATTGTAAACTTTCTTTTCAAGAAGATATTACACTTGCATGCTTCTTTTCCCTTTTTCATTTTGAAGAGGGTACGATAAATAGTTGTTTGCTGCCCTTTGAATAATAGACTGTCACAAATGCTACTTCTGGCTTTCTCCTTTCTCAGCTAAACCTTAGCTCCTTTGGACATTTAAATGTCTTGAACAGATGCTCAATAATATTACTTGGTGGTTTGGCATAGTTTATAGTGCTTATTTATGGAAGTAGATGAAAATAGAAACATTATGTATTTTTAAAGCTTTTTTTTCACATATGGTATGCTTTACAGGGAGTGAGGATTTGGATGAATGAAGAGTTGAATGCAGCTAATATTCTCATTTTAGTCTCATCTAAAAAGAGGGAAACATAATGGAAGTGAAAATGCATAAGATGCTATTTTACTACTAACTCATACCTTTCTTATGCCAGATGGTGTTGGAGGAAAGCTTTTGTTTCCTTGATAATGGGTATCTTCTTTGAATTTTGTTAGCTAGACATGTTTCCTCTCCTTGGCATTCACAGACACTGTGGTCTTCTTTCACATACCTTAGACACAGTCGTTGGCTTGGATTTCTAGGCAGTGTGTGTCCTCCTGATTGGTTTCTGGGAGTGAAAATTATGCTTCTATTGATTTATTCAATATGCTATTAAAATGTCACTTATTTTCCCATCTTTATGAAACCCATACTATGCACTCCTAGTTATCAGGAACTCTTTCTGATTTATCTTTCTATTCTAGCCTGGCATATAGCAGATGCCCACTAAACATTTCATGAGTAATGAACAAATGAAGAACAGCAAATTCATATCTACTTAGATACTTAAAGGAAGTCTTTATACTTAAAGGAAGTATTTATTTCCTGGAAGCACATAGAACAGAGGGAACAGCCTGCATATCTACTTAGATACTTAAAGGAAGTCTTTATACTTCCTGGAAGCACATAGAACAGAGGGAACATCCTATATAATAAAAGCCTATATGCTAAGTGTCCGGTTATCAGGTTGACCTGTTCAACCAATGAAAGCATAATGTGCTAATGATGATATGCTAAGGCCGCTCAACTGCATGCTATCATGTGCACTGACCACCAGGGAGCAGATGCTCAGACTGGTAGGTTAGCTTGCTGCTGGGGTCGGGCAATCTGGACTGAGCAAGATGGGTTGGACACACCCTTGGGCCCTCCTCTGGGCCCTCCCCAGCTGGCCAATCTCCCACTTCCCTCCCTGGCCCCGATCATGCACTGGTGGGGTCCTTCAGCCTGGCCTGTACCCTCTCACAATCTGGACCCCTCAGGGGATGTCAGAGAGCTGGTTTCGGCCCTATCCCGCAGGCTAGGCCGAGGGACCCCACTGGTGCATGAATTCGTGCAAGAGTAGTCCTTCCTTCCCCTTGCTGTCAGCACTGGCTTCCCTCTGGCACCCGGGACCTAGGGCTGCTTCCCTCCTCTGGCTGTCTGAAGGCACCCGGGACCCGGGCTGGCTTCCCTTGGGCCACCCAGAGGTACTCAGGACCCGGGCTGGCTTCCCTCTGGTTCGGCTTCGTCAGGAAGGATGTCCAGAATGACATCCAGAAGACATTTGGTCTAATTACCCTTTTATTATTATAGATGCTTATGCTGTATCTGGAGCACAGCAGATGTTACCTCAATCAGTCCTCTCAAGAAGTTCATGAACTAGTCTCTTATTCACTACCATTTATTGGTTATTTAACAAGTGACATACACTATGCCCTGTCTTTTGAAACATTTCTAATTTAATAAACATTTTTAAATTTAAAATTTTTAATTATACAATATTAGTTTGTATTGGTTTCAGATGTATAGCACAGTGGTTAGACAATTATATACTTGAGTGTTCCCCCCGATATTTCAAGTACCCACCCAGCACCACACAGTTATCACAATATTATTGATCTATTCCCTATGCTGCATTTTATGTCCCTGTGACTACTTTGTAACTAACAATCTGGACTTCCTAATCCCCTCACCTCATTCATTTAATATTTTCAATGATCCGATGAAGCAGGTATCACTGTTTCCATTTTTTTTAAATAAGGAAGTTGAGGCTCAAAGAGGATATTAAAGATGTAAATCCATACCTGCCTAACTCCAAAACCCAAATATTTTCCACTTTTCCATCTTGACTGGGAGACAAAGTAGTTGGGGCAAAGAGGATAGTTATGTGTCTTTGCTGCTTTCTTTGTTTTTCCTCTAATATCTGTGTGTAATACCTTCTTCCTGTGTATCTTGCATTAAGTCTCCTCTAGACAGAAGACCTTATTATTCACTATCAAATATAGAAAAACCTTATTAGCCATCTTGTAGGTTGTTAGTCCAATGTTAAGTCTATAACTATATCCTGAAACACCAATCAGAAAGAATATAAACACCCCTATATTCATAGAAGCGCTATTTACAATAGCTAAAATCCAGAAACAGCCCAAGTGCCCATCAGTAGATGAGTGTATAAAAAAGTTGTGGTATATTTACACAATGAAAAAATATTGCACCTGTAGAAAAGAAGGATCTCTTATTCTTTGAGATAGCATGGAGGGACCTGGAGAGTATTATGCTAAGTGAAATAAGCCTATCAGAGAAAGATAAGTATCACATGATCTCACTTTTATGTGGAATCTAAGAACAAAATAAACCAATGAACAAAATAGATCAAGAGACATGGAAACATGGAACAGACTGAGGAGTTTGAGTGGCCAGGTTATTATGACCACCCGATCAGTACTTCGTTGGGCCACCTTTTGCCTTCAATACTGTGGCGATTCTTTGTGGCATTGACTCCACAAGATGTTGAAAGGTGATGCGAGGAATCTGACACCATGCCTGATGAATAGCACTGTCCAGTTCTGTGAGATTTGATGGTTGTGGAACCAGCTGCCTGATGGCTCTTTTAACTTCATCCCACAAATGCTCAATTGGATTGAGATCTGGTGATTGTGGGGGCCACCTAAGCAAGGTAAAGTCTCCCTCATGTTCTTGAAACCACTCCTGCACAATATGAGCACCGTGGCATGGTGCATTGTCTTGTTGGAAGAAGCCATCTCCATTGGGATATGCCATCAACATGATAGGATGAACTTGATCAGCAACAATACTTAGGTATGTTGTGCTATTCATACGTTTATAATGATCTGGCCCTCTAGCAACTTCAGCGGGAAATTATAGCTAATTTGCCTACAAACGTCATGTGGTCATAATAATCTGGCCACAGTGTGTCTGTGTGTGTGTGTGTGTGTGTATATATATATATATCCTTTGAATAATAATCCCTGGTGCAATCAGCTGTGACCAGATTCTTAGGTTACATTTCAGGAAACTTGGCTGCTTTGCACAAACACCTTCCTTGGCATCAATTCCCAGAAGAACCCTGTGGGTCTGGCAATTGCTCTGAGTTTAATGAGTGGTCCAGTCACATGCAGAAGATGCTTCCAGAAGTATGAGACCTTCATCAGTAGAGTAATTTTAAGCACAGCTTTACTAAAGTTGTATCAAATTTTAATTGAATCTACTAGACTTAATTTAAGGAGCCTTAGTAGACTAATTGCAATGTACTGTTACATCCAGAATAGTACCACAGTATTATATGCAACCAAAGGGGTGTGTGTGTGTGTGTGTGTGTGTGTGTGTGTGTGTGTACAGTGGGGGCGGCATTGGGATGTAGGAGTATGGTGGTGAACTGAAAACATTATTTTAACCTTGTTTTTCTATCATAATAGACGGGTCTTAGTACTGCCCCTCAGGAAAGACATAAGAGTAAAAATAGGAAAGTTAACTAAATAAGAACAATAGAAAGAGGTTGCCATGCTAGTAAAACTAGATCCTGAGAGGGAAGGAAAAGTCAGCTAATTCAATTCTCTAACCCATGAGGCATGACATTTCTATTTCCATCGGTGAGTATCAACTATCCTCAAAAGGCTAGGTTAGGAGATTATCATTCTTTATTTTGCAAAGATGACTACCAAGAGGGGAGGGATCAACACTATTATCATAGGAAGGCTTTGGGTAAGCTCTACTTACTGAATAGCAAAATATCAGATTTAAAGGCATATCTTGAACCTGGGAGATGGGTGTGTGTTTGTGGTATTTAGCTAGGTAGGGATGGAATTTGAATTGGACTTGTTTTCACAGACCTGGAATTTAGTCCAGGCTCCATCATTAACTAGCCACGTATTTCAGAGCTGTGCACATGACTTCTCACCTGTAAAATAAAAGAATAGGACTAAATCTTACATTCTTTAGCAGTAATAAATTATAAGACCTAAAGAAAATATTTACTTCTGACAGTGGATCAAATATAGAACATATTATCCTGAGGTTGTATTGACAAAAAATAAAAATTATTTTCAGTGATGAGGATTTCAAGCTATCCATTATATTCTGTAATAAATATTATGTCATTATTATATCTTCCCCTATAGACCTACTCCACATCTTCTTTGAGACCTACATTTTTCTTTATAAGATCAACTGGCTTGTTCCAGGCCCTTCCCACAGACTCATAGTTGGGTTAGAGGGGTGTCAACATTCACAAAGATAATATCAAGCTTATTATGTACCTTATACAGGTTGTGGACTGCACAAGGGCACCCAACTGAAGAAGCAAGCAGGGCCTGCAAGCAGTGTGCCTTTGTGCGCATGCACCCATCTGAAGGTAGGCATGCCTTTTTCAATTCCCTCCAAGGTGTAGTATGAGCTTAGAGTATTCTGGGAGGTGGTATTCTCCCATTTGTTCCATGATCTGAAAAGATCTGAACTGAACCAACACTATGACCATCCATTCCTCAGTGCTGAATATACATCACAAAACTAATTACAAGAAACTCTTTCTCTAGAGCTAAAAGAGGAATGATACAGATCAGTTCCACTTAAGGATCCAAATGTTCCAGGCAACTCAGATTAAACTTTTGCATTAGCTTAGGTTATTATAATAACAGTACATTATTACGGAAGGATGCATTTTTTAAATACAATTTATTGGTCAGAATTTCCTCTGGGCCTACTTACATTGAAATCCTGCTGAATGATCTCAAAGGAATAAAACAGATTACATACTTAGCATGCATAGTACAGTCAAAAGCAGATTCAAACACACTCTGTAGGTGCCATGCCTGGCAGAGAAAGGAAAATCTCAAGAAGCATTGTTGATATTCCTTCTCCCTCATGAAATATTTGATAGATTTTTTTGTAGATACTCTGCAACCTATTTGGAGTTCGGATTGCAGATGTGATGTGTAAGGCTGGCCTAGAATTTCATGGAAAATGTAAATAGTCCCAGCTCCTTTCCAAATCAAATCAGACTGAAAATGGCTCCCCTAGCTCTCCCTTCAACCATAAGATGTTCCCATTAGTGCCAATTAAGGCTGAGACCCTGGCAGTCTGTATGCATGATTCATTAATGAGAAGCCTCATTTACAGCAGAGAAAGCAATGCCATGAGCAGCTGCAATCATTTCTCACCCCCTCTACAAGGACCCATGCCCTGCAAAATGCTGACCTCTCATCGCAGATAACTTCCCTCCCTCTGGCCTGTGGCAGTGTGTGCTCAAGGGACAGTGGCAATGGCAATTGTGACAATGAAATCCTGCCTGATAGCCTGGGTTCCATGCTTACTTCAGACCAAATGTGCCCAGGACTCCACCCCTCCCTTCTCAAATGATATTCCCAATTCAATTAAGAATGGTACAGAGAAGCCGGGAGAAGCCGAGACCTCTATTACTCTGCAGAACATTGCTTCTCTACAAGGTACCCACTTCGTCGACACCCTCTAAGTCTGTAGAATACCCTGTTTGTCTCTTTACTAACATGAGTCCAGTAATCAAACTGGATCAACGCATTTATAACCCTGCTCTATGTCAGAGATGCTCATGTTTACAATCTATATGCACATATATTTAATTTTTCCTAAGTATTTCATTACTGTGACGCCATATACCATAGTTACCATTAAATGATAATAGCCAAGACATATTTTTTTCCTTTACAGCCACTTCCTTCCTATTCTCCAACTTAAATGGGCATACAAACAAAAAGTGACTGGGATGCTGGGTGCCAGCCAGTCTCCCAAATTGCCATAGTCAGAAGAGTAGAGAGAAGGCACAGCCAAATTCAAGAAGTCAAGTAACAGTAACGCATTTTAAAATGATAAAGGGGCTCTCTCTGCCTTCGAGGGAAAAACACTCAAGGCCCAACAATCTCTTTTATCCATGAACTTGGCAGGCATCTTTTCCCCCACTCCCATCTTTCCTGCTCTCAGAGTTGAGCATAAGACAATTGTTTTAAGCCCCACTTTTCTTAAAGCAGCATCGAGTTCTAAACAAAAATCTCTAGGTTTTAACTTTATAATTTTCACTTATTTCAAGTGGGAACTGGATTGAAATATAATTTTGTACTTTATACAAACAATAGTGTAAGTAACATTGAAAGGGAAGTGTGCATGCTATTTAAGAGTGTCCATTGTTTGTTTTTTAAAATATATTTTTATTGATTTCAGAGAGGAAGGGAGAGGGAGAGAAAGATACAAACATCAATGATGAGAGAAAATCATTGATTGGCTGCCTCCTGCATGCCCCCTACTGGGGATCGAGCCCACAACCTGGGGCATGTGCCCTTGACTGGAATCAACCCCGGGACCCTTTGGTCCACAGGCCGATGCTCTATTCACTGAGCCAAACCAGCTAGGGCTCCATTGTTTTTTAAGTACCATTAAACCTTTTAGAAATAATACATTTGATCAATATCCCAGCTGAGCTATTAACAAGCATGAGACCTCAGACAAGTCCCTAAACATCCACATGCCTCAGTCTGCTCATCTGTAAAATGAGAGCATCACATTAGATTTTCTCTGTGGATCTTTATAGCTCCAAGGGGCTATGATTCTATATGTTAATTGAAAATGACTCTTACCTGGGTGTTAAAAATCAGTGGCCCAAAACACTCATGGAATGAAGACTATTTCCAGCTTTTTTTTTCTTCTGGATGAAGATGGAAATAGCAATTATTACCTGGGACCTTGGGGGCTACTTGCTTGTACTCAGGCTTTCTAAATAAGTTGAGATGCATTAATTGGCTATCTTCTGGGTCTAAATCTGCCTCTAAATTGATTGGGGATTTTACATTTTCCCTGTGAGATCCAGTAGTGGCTATGTACTCAAAAGAAGCTATAGTTAAACAAGGAGACATAGCTCTGTTCCCTGGAGGGCTCTAACTAGAACAAGCCTCAGCCTCTGGTAATTTTCTAGCGGATGGAGGGACCAAAAATTACTCAGGCAGTTATACATCTCTGATATGTTTAAATAAACTGGAAAAGGATTTTCTGCATCTCATAGAGTCAATAGGGTGCACAGAACACTGTATTGACTATACTAAGATTTATTATTAACCATCCACACCCAACACTGCGAAGGTTACTCATGAGGCTATATATTCTTTTTATGTTTGTGACTTGTCTTTATTTTAAATACTATGTATGAAGGATTCAGTGACTATAATGCTGTTTTTATTTTCATAAGACTATGTAGTAAGATCAAGCAAAGCTTAATAATACCAATTTGTTCTTTCTTGTTTTATTTTTAATTGTGGTTATAATCATATAACATTAAATTTACCATCTCAATTGTTTTTAAATGTACATTTCTGTTGTGTTATGTATATTTACATTGTGTGCAACAGCCCTGTACAATTTTATCTTGCAAAATTCAAACTCTATGCCCATTAAAAACTAGTTTTCCCTCCATTTAACATTTTGTTTCTATAAATTTTAATGCTTTAGATCCTTCATAAACAAATGCTTTTGAAACATATTGACATATTACTTTTTATTTCTGCTTTTATTTATGTCTATCAAAGTCACATAGGAAATCTGGATCATGTAGTAATCAGTGATATATATATAATTTATTTTTTTAGAGTAGTTTTAGGTTCACAGCAAAATTGAGAGGAGGGTGCAGAGATTTCTCATATACTCCCTACATTGACACATGCACAAACCTCTTCCATTATCAACATCTCCCAGCAGAGTAGTACATTTGTCATAATAGATGAACCTACATTGACATATCATTATCATTCAAAGCCCATAGTTCACATTAAAGTTCATGCTCAGTGTTTTATGTAAAAGCATACATTTCATAGATTATAGCTATGTATGGGCTGGGGGTGGTTCTTGAAATATTAGGGGGATCACTCTGTAAAGTATACGATTGTCTAACCACTATGTTGTGCACCTGAAATTAGTACAGAATAATACTGAATGTGAACTATAATGGAAAAAGAGATAGAAAATTGTATGTGATATGTTTTTAATCATAATAATAATTACAAAAAAGGAAAAAAAGAACTGAGCGATCTAGCCATGAATAAAACATGGAAGAAACTCAAATGCGTATTACTCAGTGAAAGAAACCAATCTGAAAGGCTACATTTTGTATGATTCCAACTATGTGCATTCTGGAAAAAGCAAAATTATGTAGACCATAAAAAGATCAGTGGTTGCCGAGGATTGAGGGGAGGAAGGAACGGATAGGTGGAGCACAGAAGATTTTTGGGGTAGTGAAACTATTCTAGCCTAGAATGATACCATAATGATAGCTATGTGCCACTATACAACTGACCAATTTGTTCTTTTCAGAGCAAAGCAAAAGCCCATGGACTGACTTGTGGACAGAAGTGTCACAGGGTGAAATGTGTCCCTACAAATGTCTATTGCAAAGGATGATAGAACTTTGGATTTGTTCCCTCAATGGTTATATCAGTGGAACAAGTACTATCATTTCATTTCTTGTGAAACTATTCAGATAACCTCTTACACGGAATTAGAGCTTCTATTAAAAATGTGTATTCTGTCCCAAAGCCTTTTTCCTTTCTTACTTTAATATGAAACAAATGAGAGTTCTGTGAGTGTAATGGGAAAGAATTAGTATTATCCTTGTCAGCATCTTTAGGGGTCCTGATTAACACAAAAACCACTTCCTCCTGCCTAATGATAGTACAGGCGGCAGGAGCCTTCCCCAAACAATTGTGCAATTCAAGTTCTTTGTATCCAGTGTGTTTTTGGCAGACTGGCGAACAGAGCCTGCTGAAGAAAAGTATTCCTCTCAATTTCAATCACAAAGCAACCTCTAAGGAAGTTCTCAAGGCTGCTAAATAGGCTAGACTTAAACTATCAGACTCACCTGTGACACCCTCGCCTTAATAGCGATGTTGAATACAGCAGAGGAGGTTATACAGGAGAATCTGCCGTATGAATGACAGCAAAAGGTCATGTACTGTAATACAGAGGAAGAAAAGCAGGTGCAGTGAAAAATCTTTTAAAATTTAAAAACGCTTAAATTCTTCTTTTACATGATAATACAAGAAATTACAAAAGTTATCGTGTGTTGAACAGTTACCAGTTACCGAATACTATAAAATCTTCTGAGTTATTTACATGTGTAAAACTTAAAAGGCAATTAATAAGTAGTTTTGTCTTGTATTTATTTCATTAAAATTGTTTTGTTTGCATTTTCCTACATCATTATTTTTTTAAATTTTATTTTTAAAAGCTATTAACATTACATTGTTTCGGTAAGCAATGACATCATTCATTCATTCCAATATCAAAGTTGTCTTGGAAATTAGCCATTTGGCAAGGAAGAGCAAAAAAGATTCATATATTAGGAGACAGGTAAGTGATGCATATACATTTTATTGTGCAGTTTCTCAATGGTTTCCATTGGATACTTAGAAAGTGTTTTAGATATATTTGTCATTGTGCCAACATGGCTATTGAATGATTTGGCACCTCTGACGCACTGTATTGTGTGTGTCCCCCTGCCCCAATTCATATATTGAAGTCCTAACCCTTATTATCCCAGAATGTGACTGTATTTGGAGAATATAGGGCCTTCAAAGATGTTATCAAGTTAAAGTGAGGCCTGAGGGTGGGCCCTAATTCAAACTGACATATCCTTACAGGATGAGAAAATTTGAACAGAAAGACAGACACCGGAGGGCCAACCATATGAAGAGGCAGCAAGTGAGTGGCCACTTGCAAGCCAAAGAGAGTGGCATCAGAAGAAACCAATCCTCCTGGCACCTTGATCTTGGACTTCCAGCCTCTAGTACTGTTAGAAAATAGGACTCAGTTGTTTAAGCCACCTAGCCAGTGGTATTCTGGCAGCAGTTCTCAACCTGTGGGTCGAGACCCCTTTGGTGGTCGAACGACCCTTTCCCAGGGGTCGCCTAAGACCATCCTGCATATCAGATATTTACATAACAATTCATAACAGTAGCAACATTACAGTTATGAAGTAGCAATTAAAATAATTTTATGGTTGGGTCACAACATGAGGAACTGTATCTAAAGGGCCAGAAGGTTGAGAACCACTGTGATACAGCAACATGATCAGACTAATATAGCTCCATAGAACAAAAATACAGGTGTCAGCTATCTTCCGTTTAGACATTTCCCTTCTAATTAGCTCAGCCGTGGGCAAACTACGGCCCGCGGGCCGGATCCGGCCCGTTTGAAATGAATAAAACTAAAAAAAAAAAAGACCGTACCCTTTTATGTAATGATGTTTATTTTGAATTTATATTAGTTCACACAAACACTCCATCCATGCTTTTGTTCCGGCCCTCCGGTCCAGTTTAAGAACCCATTGTGGCCCTCGAGTCAAAAAGTTTGCCCACCCCTGAATTAGCTCAAAGAAATTTGTATTGAGGAAAATATAGCTCTTAATAAGCTCTTAAGACATGTGTCTTAGAAGTGGTCAAAGTCATAGACCTAGATCCTATTGCCAGACGTAATTTAACTCTGATTATTCAGGAAAAGGACTGAAAGCTTATAGAAAATGTCTAGCAGAAGAAGAGTGATTTTTACAGACCCATCCAAGCAGCATTCAGTCTTCTTCAGTCCAAGGAGCTACTGGACATTGTAGCATCCCATGTTCATGGACATGGTAGGCTCATCCACAGTGTGACTCAGAGCAGTCATACCACAGAGAATAACCTTGTAATAAAAGCCCTGCCTTTTTATGGCAGAGTTGGGTCTTGAAGAAAGTTCTCCTTGATGTCCAGTCTTTAATTTTCAGTCCTTAGGCTTAAACAATTTTAGAACATTTTGGCATTTGAGGATTTATTAAATACTAATTACCTATAATAATAAAAGCGTAATATGCTTATTAGACTGGAAGTCCTTTCAGACGACCTTCTGGACGGGGCCGAAGCAGAGGCAGCCATGGCAGCGACGGGGGGGCCAAGCCCCTTGCACGGATTTCGTGCATCGGGCCTCTAGTATGTCTAGTAAGTACTGTGCTTGGGGAAATAGAGGGATCTGAAATAGAATTGACACTTAGTGGAACTTATCCTTTTTTCTGAAGGGAACCAAAGTCCCAAATAACTGAGATTTGTGATCTTGCCACGTTGCTATACTGGGTGCTCCTATGCGTACTGGAAAGTAAGGCCTATTTTTAAATAGTATCTTTTATTTATTTTATCTTATTTATTTGAATTTATTGGGTGACTTTGGTTCACAAAACCATACATATTTCAAGTGTACAACTTAATAAAACATCATCTGAAGACAGCATTGTACACACCTTGCCCCAAGCAAAGTCTCTTTTGGTCCCCATTCCTCGTCCATGCCCCCCTCCTTGCCCACCTCCATTCACCTTTCCCTCTGGCAATCACTGCACAGTTGTGTGTCTATGGGTTATGTGTATATGTTTTTGGTAATCTCTTCACCTTCTTTCATCCAGTGGTATTCCCCCAAACCCCTCCCCTCTGACAGCAATAAATAGTATCTTTTTAAAAAATATATTTTATTGATTTTCTACAGAGAGGAAGGGAGAGAGATAGAGAGTTAGAAAAATCAATCAGCTGCTTCCTACACACCCTTTACTGGGGATGTGCCCACAAACAAGGTACATACCCTTGACCAGAATCGAACCTGGGACCATTCAGTCCGCAGGCCAACACTCTATCCACTGAGCCAAACTAGTCAGGGCAATATAAATAGTATCTTTTATATATTTGTCACAACCCTTTATGACAGTGCCTTGATTAAAAACTTTACAAAATATAAAAGCATATGCTATCATTTTTAAACTCAGAAGAGATATAGTCAATCACACACACACACACACACACACACACACACACACACACTTACATAAACATTACCTCAGACACTGCCACTGGTTTACCCATTGAGGCATTTAATCCCTTTTAACATTGAAAAATATTTTCTTATATAGCTGATCTCAATCTCTAATGCAGCAGTTTATCTATTTCTTCCATTTAGGTCCACAGTACAAAGAGGGAACAGTTGGTCCCAATTCTTTTTATGTCAGTTTTTCACACACTGAGGGACATAGTGGTGAAATAGGTCATGACTGTCAATAACAATAGCAGACTTGAATTTTATATAACCTTGACTCTTTTCACTCCCCTCACCTGGGAAATAGAGGGTGGGGATAACTGATGTTTGGCAAGATTTTTATACATTGCCTATAATCCTTTTTTCCAAGAAAAATTTGTCCTTATCAGATTTGTCCTAATTCTTTTGTAAAATCTCTAGGGGAGAAAAAACTAGAATAATCAATAAAATTGCTCCTGTTTGTGATTGAAGAAAATTCATGAAAAAAAAAAGATGACCAAGTCCCTTGGACTCTTCCTGTGCTATTCATGTTAAACACTTGCTAAACACATTTTTAACAAAAAATAGGTGCATCAAACATGTTAATATTTTGTTTATTATAATGTAGTTCAGAAATCACTAAATTCTTAAATTCTCAAATTGTTAGCCTTTACATTAACAGTAAAAGGTCTGCTGGTGTTAGAGTTATTGTTGGTGTGGGGTAAGCCCTGACCCCATGGTAAAACTGGGTCTGGGAACCCAATTCAGCACTCTTTTCAAGTGCATGTTGAATGTTTACCAAGACATGTTGACTATAAACAAGTATCATTAAACTTCAAAGACTGATATCACAGAACAACTATTCTTTGACCATAATAAAACTGAATTATGAATCACTAAATATTTGAAAATTAAAAAGTACACTTTAACCAATGAGTTAAGGAAGGAAATATAGGAAAAACATATTCTGAACTATAAATTATAATAAGCAACATATTAACATGTGTTTGATGCACCTAAAATAGTATTTAGACTTATTTTTTGTTGAAGTTTGCTTTAAATACTTATATTGGAAAGACTTATTATTATTTCAGTGAAAAAATAATACCAATATTAAACAAATGGTTTCAAATAATAGAGAGGAGAAAATATTTGCAAACTCATTTGATGAGTCCAACACAATCCCGACAGGAAACCTTACAAAGACATTACAAACAAATTACAGAGCAATAGCCCTCATAAACCTAGTGCAAAAATATTTAACAAAACATTAACAAATCAAATGCAATAACCTCTAAAAATGATAATGCATTGAAGCTGTGTTATTCAGAGTTTTCCAGAGAAACGGAACCAATGGGATATATACAAAGGAATTGGCTCAGGTGGCAAATTCCAAGACCTGCAGGGTGAATAGTCAAGCTGGAAACTCAGGAGAGCTAATGGTTTAGTTAGTTCTAGGCCAAGTCAAAGGCCTGAGAACCAGGAGAGTGGAAGGTATAGTTCCTTTTGGAAGGGCAGCAGGATAAGATCCAGGGAAAGCTGATGTTTCAGTTAAAATCTAAAGAAGGAAAAAAGCTACTCTCCCAGTGTGAAGGCAGTTAGGCAGGAAGAATTCTTACTGGAGGTTCAGCCTTTTTGTTTTATTCAAATCCACAACTGATTGGATGGGGCCCACTCCAATTGGGGAGTGCAATGCTCTTTACTCATTTTACAGATCTCAATATTAAGCTTATGCAAAAACAACCTCACCGAAAGACCCAGAATACTATTTGATCAAATATCTAGGCACCCCATGTCCCAGTCAAGTTGGCACATAAAATTAACCATCACAATTCTACCTTGTGTCAATTTGGCACCCTTTTCATTCCCTGAAGCCACATTTGATCTCCAAATAACAGTAACAAGGTCACCCTTCCTCACTTTAGGGCAGTGCCTGCAAATGTGCAGAGTCATCTATAACATAGGCCCAAGTCTGTCAGTTGATCATGGGAAACTCTCCATGAGCCATAGGTGCAGACTGAGGAAGAGAAAATGATGTTGGAGTGGAGGCCATGGGTATTTTGGCCACCTTTTCATGTAACTTATTTGTGCTTTCAGAGCCTGCTGGATCTCCATGATATTAATATCACTTCAATTTGATGATGGAATACTTGTTGTGCACCAATTTTATGACTTGGTGATCAAATCAGGCCCAGTTTATGGTGGGCAGTGTAGGTTGCATTATAATTTGGTGATCCAGGTTTAAGAGTTTAATCCCTGCGAAGTCCTCATAGCAGGCCAAGAGCTGTTTCTCAAAAAGAGAATAGTTATCCACAGAGGATGGCAGGACTTTGCTCCAAAATCTTAAGAGCCTACATTGTGATTCAACTATAGAGGCCTGACAAAGGCTCCAAAGAACACCTCTATCTGCCATAGACATGTTAAATCCCATTGGATCTGCCAGCTCATGTTTCAATTGGCAGATCAGCTTGAATGGTAGGCTGGACCTATTGCAAAACTTTCTCTTGATCTGGGCTCCACTCAGAACTAGCAATAACTCATTAAGTTGGTTGGAGTAACATTCACTTAAGGAATATGTTGCTTCCAAAATCCAAAAGGGCCCACGAGGCATTGCAATTTTTTTTTTGAGGGGGGTTGTGGTAGGGACCATATGCCAAAAGTTATCCTTCATCTTAGAAGGGATATTTTGACATGCCCTAACCCCAAAAATTTCACGGAGGTATAATGCCCTTGAATTCCTGTTAGGTATATGTTCTATTCTCTGACATGCAAATATCTTACCACCAAGTCTAAGTTCATGGCTATGTTCTGCTCACTAAGTCAAATCAATACAATGATATCAATGCAATGGACCAGTGTGATACCTTGTGGAAGGGAAAAGCAGTCAAGATCCTATGAACTAAATTGTGACACAGAACTGGAGACTAGATTTACCCTAGAGGTAGGACAGTGAGTGTATATTGCTGGACTTGCCACCTGAAAGCAAACTGTTTCTGGTGGTTCTTATTTATAGGTATGAGGGGGAAAAACATTTGTCAGATCATTAGCTGCATATCAGGTACCAGGTGATGTGTAAATTTGTTCAAAAACAGGAAATCACATCTGGTGCAGCAGCTGTAATTGGAGTCCCCATCTGATTAAGATTATGATAATTTACAGTTACTCTCCAAGAGGCATCTGTCTTCTGCACAGGCCAAGTAGGTGAGTTGAATGAGGATGTGGTGGGAATCACCACCCCTGCACTAATGGGAATACTAATCTCTGCAATCCTTCTAGAAGGAGAATATTGCTTTTGGTTTACTATTTTCCTAGGCAGAGGCAGTTCTGGTGGCTTCCACTTGGACTTTCTCACCTAACAGCACTCACCCAGTGGTTAGGGAACCAATGTGGAGATTTTTCCCAATTTATCAGTATACCTATTCCAATTATGCATTTTGGAACTGGGAAAATAATTGCAGGAAGGGTTCAAGTACCCATTGGGCACATTGTGAAATGGATCTGAGCTAAAACTCCATTGACCATTTGACCTCCATAAGCCCTCACTCTAACTGGTAAATCACAGTGATGTTTTGATTCTCCTGAAATTAATGTCAGTTTAGAGCCAGTGTCCAGTAGTCTCTGAAAGGTCTGGATATTTCTTTTTACCCAATGTACAGTTACCCTGTTAAGAGGCTAGACATCCTTTCGGGGAAGACTGGGAGAAAGATTAATAGTATACATTTTTGGAAATGTATCTGTTTTTCCTGAAGAGAAACTGGTCTCCCCTTCCTTCAATGGCTGCTGGGTCTATAAAGTGACTCAAGTCTGAAAATTGCTTAGGAACCATGACTGTTTCCTATTTTTTTAAATATTTTTTTTCAAATTTATTTTTAGAGAGAGAGGAAGGGAGAGGGAGAGAGAAACACTCATGCAAGAGCAAAACATTGATCAGCTGCTGCGCACACACTCCTTCCAGGGGATTGAGCCTGCAACCCTCATGGGATGACACTCAACCAGCTGAGTGACAATGGCCAGGGCCATGACTATTTCTTTTTATGATTCATATTAAACTTTTGTTAACTTCACCTAGAATTTTTCTATTATACAGATCAAGTAAGAATTTATAGGCTTCTTATCTATTTCACTTCTAGGAACACCATGATCAACTAACCACCCAATAAGTCTGCATGAGTTAGACTGTTCTGATTGCCCCTTGGACTGTGCCATCCATTCTGTGAGCACACCCACCTTGCCTTTAGTGTTTGAGTGCCACCAATTGGCCCCTGCCCCCCAGGATCCAATTACTCCCATTGCATTTAGGTTTCCCAATTCAATAACTGTCCTCAGGCCTGGTCTACAGAGAAAAAACAATCATAAAGCTAACCCTTTAGGGGTGCTGAGACCCCCCTCACAAATTATTTCTCATAGTTGTGGTGAAAGGTGTGTCTTTTAGACCCTCCCAGGGTAGATGAGTAGGTCTTAAATGACAAATCCATTTTAACATTTTAATCTCCCTAAGTCTTTGAATTTCTATCTCTACATTAAACAAGGCAGGTCTGGCATTTCTAACTCACTCACTGTGGCCACCTTTGCTTCATGTATCAGCCAAACAAACAAACAAAACTAACTCCTTGAGATGCAACATTAGATACATAATCTCTTCCTAATGAGCTCACATCAATAAATTCAGCCTGATCCAACTTTATGCTTCTTCTACCATTATCCCACATCCTTAGTATCGATTAACACGTGTTCCCTAATTTGCATCTGTTTAGATTAGAAAACTCAAGTCGTTCTTTTGGAGTGTAGAATACCTCTTCACAGGTCACACATTTACCTCACCTTTGAAGGTCTGCTGGGGCTTGACTCTAGTTAGGTCTAAAAGCAAAGAAGCGTGGTCTGGGTGTATCCTGAGTAGAATTCGCATTGTTTTGCATGACCACTGTCTCAAGGGAGACCATTAATGTTTTCTCAGGTAACGGAGAGTTAGTCTCCTTAGAGTTGGAGGAGAAACCACTTCCACTGGCAAAGAAGACTCATCAGAATTTAGGGCTCATTGTCTCAAGCTTCATCAGGGTCTTCCCATACTCCCCATTCCAACTTTCAGGATCCTATTCTTTCCCAATTAATACCCTCACTTAAACAGTAGACACACCCTTGCATTATAATTCATCCAGGTACAGAATGAGATTTTGGGTTTGATTTTCATCAATTTCAGCCTTCAGCTATAGGAGGTAAGGGTCACATAGAAGCTTTCAGGTAATTTGTGCAGCACTTCAGTTGGGAATTTGAATCCCTGAGAGCATTCTTATGTTTCCTCATTTTGTCCAACAACATTAGGAGTAACTAGACAATCTCATTATATTTGTTAGTTTGGCCAAAATGTTCGAAAGTATCATATATGCAGTTACTCAGATATTTGCTTCTTATAAGTGGGTGATTAGAAGTATTCAATGCTGGTATTTTGCATCACACATGGGCTATCACTGCTTTCTTCACTATTGGAAATGGAATCATTAACATCTTTAAACCTAACCAGATTAGAGAGCCAATACCAGAAACCCCAGAAGCAAGTTAGAAAGCTCATCCTTAACATTCCGTTCCTATAGAAACAGTCTCTGTACCAAGATTTCACTAATGAGTTCTATGAAACATTTAGTGAAAAAATAATACCCATCTTAAATTATTTCAGATAACAGAGAAGGATAAAATATTCCCAAACTAATCTGATGAGACCAGCACAATCCTGATAGAAAAACCTTACAAAGACATTACAAAACAAGTATAGAGTAATAGCCCTCATAAATGTAGTACAAAAAATCCTTAATAAAATATTAGCAAAGCAAATGTAGTAATTTCTAAAACTGATAATGCACCATGACCAAATGATATTTATCTGAGTAATTTAATATTGTTTTAACATTTAAAAATCAATCAATGAAGTCCATTATAGCGTAAAATAAAGGAGAAAAACCTGTGATGTGTTGAATATCAGTATTTTGATATAAAAGGGCAGATCTGACCAAATGTAAAACCCATTTATGGTATAGAAAAAGGAAATATGTTAGCAAGCTTAAAACAAAAGGGAACTTCCTCATTTTGATTAATGGTATCTATGAAAAATCTATAATTTACATCTACCTAATATTCTCCCTAAGATTGGGATTTATACATGGCTATCTGCTTTGACCAATTCTATTCAATATTTTATTGGAGGACTTGGACATTGCAATAAGTGAAAAAGAAATAAAATGCATGTGGATTGGAATGAAATAAGTTAAACAATTTTTATTCAGAGACAATATGATAGTTTTTGTGGGGAAAAAAAACCCTAAAGAGTTAACAATAAAAAAGGCTTCTCAAACTAAGTGAGGTTCACAAGACCTGAGGTTATAAGATCAATGTACAAAAATCAATTCTGTTTTTATATACTAGGAGCAAACGATTTTAAAAATTTTAATTCCTTTTACATTTGTATAAAAATATTCATAAAGTACATAGTGATATATTTTTAAAAGTCATGAAAAAGCTCCAGTTCTAAGACCACTGAACATTGCTGAAACAAATGGAAAGACATATTCATAGTATAAAAACCCCAATGTTTTAAACATTTCCACTTCTCAAAAATTAATCTATAACTCAGTAGACCTCAAGATTTACCATAAATTACATTCATCAAGACAACATGGTGTTGTCATAAAGACAGACAAATAGACCAATGGAATAAAATAGAGGCTCCAAGTAAACCTATGTTAATAAAGAAAATTGGGTTTCAACAAAAGTGCCAAGTCAATTCAATGAGGAAAGAATAATCTTCTCAACAAGTGACACTGGGTAACTGAATATCCATATGGGGACAAAAATATTCAGCCCACCCCCTTCCCATGTTATACACAAAAATATTTTGAATGGCTCATAGACATAAATATAAAACTAAATCTACAAATATTTTAGAAGACTATATATAATAATCATTATTTAAAACATTAAGAACATGAATGGGCAAGTCATAGTATAAAAGTATTCAAAAATATATATTCACAAATCATATTTGACAAAGGATATATCTGTATCCATAATATATTTAGAATTCCCATGTTTCAATAATAAAACAAAAGTTAACCCGATAAAAATATGGGCAAAGGATGTGAACAGACACATCACAAATTAAGTTACACAAGTGGTCAATAGGGACATAAAAATGTACTCAGCATAAATAATTGTCAGGGAAATGCAAATTAAAACAATTTATTATAAATATCAAATAAGATGGATAAAATATAAAAACTAACAACATTGAAAGTGTATGAACCTGGAGCAACAGGAACTCTCAGACATTGCTGGTAGGATTGTAAAATGGTGTAACCATTTCGAAAGAAGATTTGTCAGTTTCTTTCTCTTTTTTTAAATATATTTTATTGATTCTTTACAGAGAGGAAGGGAGAGGGACATAGAGGCAGAAACATCGATCAGCTGCCTCCCGCACACCCCCCACTGGGGATGTGCCCGCAACCAGGGTACATGCCCTTTACCGGAATCGAACCCGGGACCCTTCAGTCCGCAGGCGGACGCCCTATCCACTGAGTTAAACTGGTCATGGCTTGGCAGTTTTTTTTAAATTTCCTACACTTTGATCCAGCATTCCCACTCCTCTGTATTTACCTAAGAAAAATGAAAACACAGTCTACACAAAGACTTGGACTAAAATATTCATAACAGCTTTAATCACAATAGCCAAAACCTGGAAACAGTCCAAATGTACATCTGCAGAAAAATGGATAAACAAGCAATTGTATAGCTATAAAATAGAATACTACTTAACAACAAGAATGAACGAATTGTTGGTTCGCTAAACAACACAAACGACTCTCACAAATAACGTGAAGAGTGAAAGAAGACAGACACAAACAGTAGTTGCTGAATGATTCTGTTTATGTTGAGTTTTAAAACAGGCAAGCTTCTAAAGTGAGGAGAAAATCAGAATATTGTTCTCCTGGGTTGGGATGAAGGGAGTATAACTGGAATAGGACACAACAAACTTTCTGGGGAGACAAGAATGCCCCATATTATGATAGGAGTATGGATTGTAGATTACTCAGTTGTATACATTTTTAGAAGTATACAGCTAATAATTCTGTATTTTGGTATATGAAATTTACCTCAATAAAAACAAAATTAGAATACTACTATTATTACTACTATGAGTCAAGTAGTAGATAGAAAATGGATGAAAGTATAGAGAAATAAGATTGGCAAAATGTTTGTAATTGTAGAAGCTAGATAATAGGCCCATGGGTTTCAGTATACTATTTTGTTTACTTTTTTAAGTTTTAAATTTCTTATAATAAAAAGTAAAAAATAATTTGATATGCAATACAAACAATAATATTGTAATGATTGGAAAATGGGGTTATCCAGTAATAATTTAAGACCAATATACTCAATTAATATTTGACAAAGGAGGCAAGAACATACAATGGAGTCAAAACAGTCTCTTCAATAAATGGTGTTGGGAAAATTGGACAGATACATGCAAAAAAATGAAACTAGAACACCAACTTAGACCATTCACAAAAATAAACTCAAAAATGGATAAAGGACTTACATGTAAGACGGGAAACCATAAAAATACTAGAGGAATCCAAAGGCAACAAAATCTCAGACATATGCCTAAGCAATTTCTTCATGGATACAGCTCCTAGGGCATTGGAAACTAAAAAGAAAATAAACAAATGGGACTACATCAAAATAAAAAGCTTCTGCACAGAAAAAGAAACCATCAACAAAACAACAAGAAAGCCCACTGCATGGGAGAACGTATTTGCCAATGTTATCACCGATAAGGGGTTAATCTCCAACATTTACAGGGAACTCATACAACTTACCAAAAGGAAGATAAACAATCCAATCAAAAAATGGGCAAAG
>NW_005369870.1:1820013-1822082 GCF_000412655.1 Myotis brandtii | reverse complement strand
TGGAATACTATGCTGCTGTAAAAAAGAAGGAATTCTTACCATTTGCAACAGCATGGATGGAACTGGAGAGCATTATGCTAAGTGAAATAAGCCAATCAATGAAAGAAAAATACCACATGATCTCACTCATTTGTAGATAATAAGGACCATTATAAACTGATGAACAAAAATAGATACAGAGGCAGAGCAACATCGAACAGACTGTCAAACTACAGCGGGAAGGCCAGGGAGGGTTGAGGGGTGGGAGGGGGAAGTAAGAGATCAACCGAAGGACTGTATGCATGCATATAAGCATAACCAATAGTCACAAGACACTGGAGGGTAGGGGAGACTGGGGGAATGTCAAGGGGGAAAAAAAAGAAAGATATGTAATACTTTAAGCAATAAAAAAAGACTGAAATCCTTATATTTTTAAATCTAAAACAATAAATCTAATTGCTCATGTGTACAAATAAAATATTTTTAAAAACTAAACAATCACTTAAAATAAATTGATAATAAGAAGACAAACAGCCCAATTAAATAGTGGCAAACATTTTTGGACACTTCACTTAAATATACAAATGGCCAATAAGCATACGAAAGGATACTTAACGTCATTGGCCATGAGGAAAATGCAAATTAAAACCACAATGAAATGTCACTGCACACCCATTAAAATAGCTAAAATGGAAAAGATCGACAATACTAAGTCCTGTCAAGGATGTGGAACAACTGGTGGGAATGCAAAGTTAAACATTTACTTTTCAAACTTCCTGGTGATTTCACTCCTAGATATTGAAATAAGAAAAATGAAAACATATGCCCACATAAGGACTTGTAAAGGAATGTTTATAGTAATTTTATTCATAATAAAAACTGGGAACAACCCAAATATTTATCAACTGGAGGATGAATAAACAAATTTTTGAATATCTACACAGTGGAATGCATTTCAGCAATAAAAAGGAAGAAACTACTGATACGCACGTCAAGGCTGAAACTCAATAGCATTGTGTTAAGGGAGCCAGAAACAAAATATTACACATTCTAAAGTTCCATTCATAATAAATTCCATAAAAGAAAAATAATGTGATGAAAAGCAAATTAATGGTTGCCAAGGTTCATTGGGTGGGAGAAAGAAATTGACTGCCAATGGCCATGTGATGAAAAAAAATACTTCATGCCGTGATTGTAGTAGCAATACTATAGCTGTATACATTTGACAAAACTCATAAAGTCAAACACTTTAAAAGGACAGATTTTGCAAATTAAAAAAATGTATTGAGAATGTGTTTTTACATACTCAGAATCTATCTTTCATGGAAAGTTTAATTTTCTTCCTAATATGTACTAATTTACTTCCTAATATGTACTTGTCATTTTGTTTCTGACAAATGACAAGTATGATCACAGAAACTGTTGTGGTCAAAAACCATTAAACATGAACATGTAGAGTGGCAACCAGGCTTATACTTTGGCAGAGGCACTTAAAAGCGCAGGAAACACTAAGATTTACTTCGACCCAGTTCTATGGCTTGCCATAGTAAAATGTCCTCCTACTGAAATTGCTAATGGGCTCTGTGGCTTTTAATACATATTTATCAAATCAGTTTCAGTAAAGGGCAACTTCTTATATGATACTAGAGGCCCAGTGCACAAAAATTTGTGCACTCGGGGGTAGGGGGTCCCTCAGCCCGGCCTGTGCCCTCTCGCAGTCTGGGACTCCTCGGGGGTGACCACTTGCTGGCTTAGGCCTGCTCCCCAGGGCATTGGGCCTAAGATGGCAATCAGACATCCCTCTGGCAGCCCGGCAGCCCTTGGGGGATGCCCACTTGCCAGCAGGGAGCAGACCTAAGCTGCAGTCAAACATCCTTAGTGCTGCTGAGGAGGCAGGAGAGGCTCCCACCACCACCACTGTACTGGCAGCCATCAGCCTGGCTTGTGGCTGAGCAGAGCTCCCCCTGTGGGAGCGCCCTGACCACCAGAGGGCAGCTCCTGCATTGAGCATCTGTCCCCTGGTGGTCAGTGTGTGTCATAGTGACCAGTCATTCCCAGTCGTTCTGCTGTTAGGGTCAGTTTGCATATTA
>NW_005369870.1:1811574-1819567 GCF_000412655.1 Myotis brandtii | reverse complement strand
TTTGTTTAGCTTCTATAATTGCAACATTGTTTCTTAGAGTGCAAGCTCAGAGCCGAGCAGCGGCAGGCAAGGAACCTTGGCTTCCTACTTCACTGGAGCAAGCAAGCCTCCTGTTCGCTTCAGCTGCCTGGCTGCAGGCCACCATCTTGGTTGGCAGTTAATTTGCATATCGCCCTGATTAGCCAATGGGAAGCGTGTCGGAGGTACGGTTAATTACCATGTTTGTCTATTATTAGATAGGATTCTACTTGCTGACTTTACCTTATGGGCACAAAGTGCTTCTCTAAGAAGTTGTTTTATAGTGTGATTTCACAGTCTCTGTTTCTTTTTGAGTGAGAGAAGAAGATAGAGCTCAGTTGTTGATATTTGAATGAGTAAAAATGGGGTACAGAAAATAACTTGTTTAGTCATTTGACTAGTGGTAGTATCAACCTACCCATGAAGCTTTTTTTGACCACTGTTTTAAGGATGAAAAAATTCAAAAAGTATCTTAGTAGTATCCCTGGAAATTCAGAAAGTGAATAATCTGCCTGACATCTTTAAACTCTTAGCTGCCAATTTTGGTACCAGAGGTCACAGAATGCACATGAGACAATGGGCATTCTTGGTTTTTAGTATAATATCATTTAGGGAAAGTAGGTAATCCCAAGCTTTCTGATAGTTTCCTAACAGTATTTTACAGCCAAGTAGGATTATTTGGCAGTAGCACAGGAAATATCTAACCCAGAAGATCTAGGTTGTGCCTGCTGCCAAACTCAATGCCAAAAGTCACCCTTTTGGGGCTCCTTCTCAGAGCTGTGTCCTAGCAACAGACATTTCGAAACAAGAATGAGTAGTGAGTGTGTGTGTGTGTGTGGGGGGGTGTTGTTGAGGGGAGGGAAATAAATATCAGAGAGATAGTATCTTCATGCTTTCTATGTAGTAATCAGGCAGATACATCAACTAAATTTATTAATTCTGATTCTTGGCCATATGTCAGAATTGTGGTGGGAAATTTCTCACTTTCCCTTTGAATCCCAGTATTCTTTCCACGGCACTATTCTGACTCCAGCTGAGGGAAGTGCTGTGTTGAGAATGTATTGGCCAGGGAAAGGATAGCCCAGGGCAAGAAGACCTCCTAGCTTTTGCAATAAACCAGGATAAACCAAGCAAATGGAGGTTATTATGTGATTATTCAGATGTGAAAAGTTGAAGATACAAGAAAAAGAGGCAGAATAGATAAATGCCCATCAGCAAATGAGTGGATTAAAAAACTGTGATACATCTACACAATGGAATACTACACTGCTGTAAAAAAGAAGGAATTCCTACCATTTGCAACAGCATGGATGGACCTGGAGAGTATTATGCTAAGCGAAATAAGCCAGTCGGAGAAAGATGAATATCACTGATCTCACTCATTTGTGGAATACAATGAACAACATAAACTGATAAATAAAAATAGGTCCAGAGACAAAGAAGCATTGGACAGACCATCAAACCTCAGAGGGAAGTGGGGGAGGGTGGGGGAGGGGGTAGAGATCAACCAAAGGGCTTGTATGCATGTGTATAAGCCTAACCAATGGACACATACACTAGGGGGGTGAGGGCATGTGCTGGGGGATGGAGGTGGGGGGTAGAGGTCAATGGGGGTAAAAGGAGACATATATAATACCTTAATCAATAAAGAATAAAAAAAAGAGGCAGAATAGAAAGATCTTGCTAACCAGGTGTGAGAATTAAGTAGATAATTCTTGCTTGAGTAACTGGGTGGAGAGCAGCATCATTCATAAATCTAGAAAAACAGAAACAGTTGCTAGCTGGGTTGGGGGTAATTGGGAAATATAGCCATATAAGGGATGCACTCATAATACAGAATTAATTAAGTGAAGCTAGTTAGTAAAGGCCATATACTAAGATTTAATATTAATGAGGGGCAAGATGAAGACTGCAGACAGAAACAAAGTACTTTGATAAATTACTGATATAATAGTACATCATTTCCAAATAAAAGTTAGATGCTTAATCAATGCCAGAGAAAATAGAAATTCACCTTTCACCTGTTCTGGAACCAAAGAAGTATAGGTAGAAAAGCCCCCAAAGATCATTTAACCCAATCTCACGGGAGTCTTTGATCTTCTTGAAACAACCCATTTAAGTGCTGCCCCACATACTAGTATTTTTAAGTATCTCTGAGCCCATTGCCCCACTGGAAGCCACTCATTCCATCTTTGGACAACTCTATCTAATGCAGAGTGTTTTCTTAGGCCCTGAAATTTCCATTCATTGGTCTTAGTTCTGCCACTGGGACCAAGCAAAACATGTCCAACATCTCTTTCACAGCCTTGAATTACCATTGCAAATCTGGAATGAATTCCCAATTTTGTATTTCTATGCAACATAAAAATATAATATGACAATCAAAACCTTTTTGAACTGGATGTGAATAAGAGTTTAATTTCCTTTTTATTCACCAAATTACAGAAATTACAGTTTAGCTTAAAGTATGATTAAGGTTGTTTTTAACTAAAGCTACTCTTTTTTAAAAGTATCACACCACCTCGTCTCTTTTCTTTAGTCTGACATCAATCACCACAGTCTAATTGCTCTTGTTCTTACTTCTTGGTATGTGCGATGTGGGTGGTCAGTTTGTATGACATCTGGTATTACATGCTTGCGGGGTTCCCAATTTTATACAAATAGCTTGGTGTATTGCATTGTAACATGCTGTCAGCTAAGGCACGTTGGGGAGTGGAGTGGCTGTTGGTATGGTGTGAACTAAAGCCACTTCTGCTTGCAGGCAAAAGTGTGTGGTAAATCAGGGTTTAAAATATAACAACTATAAAACAATGAATTCATTGGACTAGACCTAATTTTTTAACTTGGCCTAGAAAGTGATTATATAACCTTCACTAAATGAGTTAATTTTACTCAGCCCTAGGATCTTCATTTATAAAATGGGAATAAAAATGGGAATAATATTGATTTTGCAGGCCTGTTGTGATAATTAAATGAGGTACTTTAGCAGACTTCATCTAATAAAACACTTGGCTATTGCTTCTCCTGTTTCAAAGCTAATGCAGAGTCAGAAACTTTATCTCTTAGCTCTTGATAGGTTCCCCAGCCCATCCCTCTCTGCCCACCTCTCCCCAATATTGCTGCTCAGGATACTCTCAGTCCCACATTAAGGCCAGGCAGCATTTTCTGCTCTGAACTCTTACCTTATCTAATCGGATGATTCTGAAGTGGGAACTCCTTGGCAGTGGCGAAAGCATCAGATGTGAACCAGGCTGCCTTATTCTCGTTCCTCAGAAGAATAAAGGTGCAGTAATGCACAGACCGATGAAGAACTGGATCGCAGTTTTCATTTCTGTTTGGTATGACTCTGAGTAACTGAGGCTGTTTTGTCTCTGAAAGTCCCCTTGGTGGTCTTCTTGGGATGGCTTTGGATTAAAGGGCTTGATGTTATTGACCAGGGGACCAACGGGAAGGAAACATGTACAGAATACTGATCATGTGCCAAAAACTGTGCCAGGTCTGAGCCTCAAAACTACTCATTAAGATGTTCATGCACTCATTCATTTATACATCAAAAACTATTGCAAGTCACCTCTGAGCCCAGTTGTGTGTGCCAGTCTCAAAGAAAAAGTGATAATATAGTAAAAAGTAAAGTAAAATGTATAAATATAGAGAAATTATACAAACTATAAATATAGAGAAATTATATGGAAATTATACTCTCTGGGGTTGGAAAATTTTGGAAGAAATGATGTAGGAACTGAGGTTTAAAAGAGAATAAACTTTCAAAGGGAAGAAGAATTCAGGCATGGGAAACATACATACAAAAATAAAGTCTAACCTAGCATACCTTGTTACGGAAATGTCCATATGTTGATATTACAGAAGTTTGACATACAAAAAGGGATTGTGAAAATAGTTTAAGCTAGAAAAGAGGTATTGTGCAAAATAAGACCAAAAATATAGAATTTAATCTAAAATTATGCTGCTAACCAAGAAAGAAAGGAGGGAATATTCATTAGCTCATGGCTGGGCTGCTGTCATATTAAAATTCCCTTGCATATCAAAATAACAGCCTATCAGGTCAAAATGTAGAAACTTCCAGTTTTAAGAATTTACAAGTGCTTATTTAAGTACTAAGGATGAAATGTGCAGCATGGTGACTATAGTTAGCATTGTTATATGAACCCTATTAAGAGAGTAAATCCTAAAAATTCTCACCACAAGGAGAATAAATTTTATTTTTTTCTTTTACTTTTTATTGTGTTCATATGAGATGATGCATGTTAACTAAAGTTATTGTGGTAATCATTTCACAATGTGTATAAGTCAAACCATTATGCTGTACACACACCTTAAACGTATACAGTGATGTATGCCAACTATATCGCAGTAAAACTGGGAAAGAAAAAAAATTATTTTATGTAAGAGTACAACCAAAGATCCATTTGAGAACTGAGTTTTGTAAGCAGTGGAGTAAAGATTTTGTGATACACAGGTGATGGGGGTATAATTTGTGATGAGGGGGCAGAGGGATTCTTGGGAAAAATAGAGGAGATAAATCTTATGCAAAGCCCCGACCCCTAAAAGGCTATTTGTGAAGGGCAGTGGCAATTTAGACTTCAGAGGGCACAGAACTTTTCTGGTAAACATTAATGTATTCTCATTTTGCTGAAAACACATACTCTTCTAAGTAACAACAAGTTATGTAAGATGAAGTTCTGATTAATATAGGGGAGTTGACATTTATTTTTTTCATCCGGAACCTGGACTTGTGTGTTCTATACATTTTGCAGGGTTGGAGAAGAATTTTAAGCATGTGGAGTCATGATCAGATTTGCATTTTATAAATGTTACCTTGATCACAATGTAGAAGATGAATTGGTGGGGGATGAGGCTGGAGACAGATAAATTAGTTAGGAGGCTATTGCAATATTCCTGGGGAGAGATAATTAGGAATTAAACTAAGAAGAGCCACTGGGAATACAAAGGAGATGATGAGGTTATCTAATAAAACTGGCAGAAAATAGCAAACAGAATGGAGACAATTTAGATGTATTTTCTTTAAAGTTGGAATAAGCCATGGGTATCTGCTATCATGCCACTTTTCAATATAGCAGAGATTCTTGTCAATTCAATAATTTTAGAAAAACAATAAGATGTGTATAGATTGGAAGGATGAGACAATGTGTGATTATTTATAGGTGATGTAATAAGGTATAGAAGCATATGCAAGCGTGCATGTGCACACACACACACACACACTCACACTCACAAGAAAATCCATAAACAAACTATTAAAACTAGAGTACATTTATATGCTGGATACATCACATTAAAAATCAAAATGCAAAAGATCAACAAATCGCATAAAAACATTTGTGCCAAAGATCACACATCTACTGAGATGTACTCCTCACACAGCTTTCTCCCTTTTCCCCTTCACATCAGTCAACCTCTCTGCCCTGTTAATGGCACTTATAATCCAGACCCAGGAACTGCACTATCCATGTTGTGCAGGAGGCAGCTGATCGATGTTTCTCTCTCATCGATGTTTCTAGCTTTCTATCCCTCTCCCTTCCTCTCTGTAAAAAAATCAATAAAATATATTTTAAAATAATCAAAATGCAAAAGATCAACAAATTGCATAAAAAACATTTGTGCCAAAGATCACACATCTACTGAGATGTACTCCTCACACAGCTTTCTCCCTTTTCCCCTTCACATCAGTCAACCTCTCTGCCCTGTTAATGACACTTATAATCCAGACCCAGGAACTGCACTATCCATGTGGTTTCCCTACACTTTAGTCACACTTCAGCAAAATGTTCTTTATTAAACCCTCCTGTTAGGACCCTGACAAATATCCCTTCTCAAGATTCATATCAGCCACCACAGAAATTCTACCTTTCTTGTCTGTCATTGGTCCAACAAATATTTGTTGACATGTGACCCATTTTTTGCCAATTAAGTGGGACAGGAAATCTGTTAGCTATCTTTTAGGGAAACATTTATCCACTTATTAAAAAGAATCACAGGAAAAGATGGTTCTCTTTTTCCTCTGCACTGAGTGAAGCTTGCAATGTTTGAATCATCTTCCTATCAACATGTGGATGAAGTTACCCCGAAGAATTTGTTCAGCGTTGAAAGAATGAGGTGATAGTAGAAGAAAGCAAAGGACCAGACTCTTGATAGCTTTGACACTGATAGGTGGTAAGCAAGAGGAGTCCTAGAAGTGACTGAGAAAGAATAGCCAAAGAGACAGGAATTGAATGAGAAGAAAAGGACAATTAATAGAAATTAGGAAAGAGCTTCAAGAAAAAGGGCATGCCCATATTATCATTCTGTTGAAGGGGCTAGTGGAGTAAGGTCTAAGAAGAAACTATACAATCAGAAGCAAAACCAGGTGTTAATGCTTGAGAAATAAAAGAAGAGTCAGAACATGGATGTAGACCATTAAGAAAGAGTATATCTCAGAGAGTTTTTTTCTGGAAGCATGGCATTAAAAGAAAGGAAGCAAAGTTGTTAGTCCTTTTTTAAAATATAGGAGATATACTTTGCAACTGTAAAAAAGAAGGATCTCTTACCCTTTGACACAGCATGGAGGGACCTGGAGAGTATTATGCTAAATGAAATAAATCAATCAGAGAAAGACAAATATCACACAATGTCACTTATATGTGGAATTTAATGAACAAAATAAACTGAAGAACAAAATAGATCAAGACATTGAAGCATGCAGCAGATTGACAAATTTTAGTGGGCCGGGCTGGGGCGGGGGGCAAAAAGAGATTAACCAAAGAATTTATATGCATAACTCATAGACACACAATAATGCTGTAAAGGCCTGGGGAGGGGGTGGAAGTGAGGTGGATGAAGTCAATGGGGGGAAAAAAGAGGATATCTGTAATACTTTCAACAAAGATAAATTAAAAAAAAATTAGGAGATAATTTAGGATGAATTAAACCTGTGGATCAAGATTGAGAAATTAAAACTGCAAAAGAAAACAGATTGATTATCTCTTTGAACAATTAGACTATTTTTGAGTAGCTGATTGATTTTAATCCAGTCTACCTCATGTATTAATATCACACAATGTCACTTATATGTGGAATTTAATGAACAAAATAAACTGAAGAACAAAATAGATCAAGAGATTGAAGCATGCAGCAGATTGACAAATTTTAGTGGGCCAGGCCGGAGGGGGGGGGCAAGAAGAGATTAACCAAAGAATTTATATGCATAACTCATGGACACACAATAATGCTGTAAAGGCCTGGGGAGGGGGTGGAAGTGAGGTGGATTAAGTCAATGGGGGCAAAAAAGAGGACATCTGTAATACTTTCAACAAAGATAAACTTAAAAAAAAACAACTAGGAGATAATTTAGGATGAATTAAACCTGTGGATTAAGATTGAGAAATTAAAACTGCAAAAGAAAAGATTATCTGTTTGAACAATTAGACTATTTTTGAGTAGCTGATTGATTTTAATCAAGTCTACCTCATGTATTCGAACATTATACCTAGGGCTTGAAGTGGTGTAGGATCCAAATTTCTACTCATGTATTCTCTCTTCATCTCCCTACCCCTCCTCTCTTTCTCTCTCTCTTTATTTCCCTCTCCCTCTCCCCCGGCCCCTCCTGCCCCTATCCCTGGCTGCTGCTTGAGTTGTAAGTGACTCTACTAAACTACACACTGCTAAACTACTAAACTACAGTGGAATAAAGCAGGAGTGCTGATCAGAGCCAGAGCACATGGCCAGGTGCTCCTACCTCTGGTGACATTTCTGGCCAGGGGTCCTTTCACTCACACCTCAAATCTCTATGTTGCAGCAGGGCAAGAAGGCGGGGCTTGGAGAGAAGCACAGTACAACAGGGCTTTCCTTGGGGAGAATACTCAGAAGAGGGTGTAAAAAATGTACCCTCAAAGGGAAGACTAACTTCCTTCTTTCCTTCCTCCCTTCCTTCCTTCCTTCCTTCCTCCCTTCCTTCTTT
>NW_005369870.1:1795626-1811485 GCF_000412655.1 Myotis brandtii | reverse complement strand
CCATCTCTTCCTTTTTTCCATTGTTCCCTTTAAAAAAAATTACTCATGCCTTTACAATAGTCTCAGATATTCAGAAAATAATCTAGCTTTCCTAATTTATTCTGTACTTCTTGGTGTCTGTCTCCTCTCTTGTATTTCCTTCTATTTCATATCGATGTGATTCCTATCCTGCTTGATTTCAGTAATGAGTCTCCGGCACTCAGGTTAATTTTCCCTTTATTTTAATCATTTCTGTTTTCTCACCTTGACCTTTTCTTCATTTCTAATTGGCAGCCCCTCACTGCTGTGAGAAAATTAAGTCACCTCCATCTATTTCAAAGGACCAAAGTGTGCATTGCTCAGTTACAAATTATCCATCTCATTTCCTTCCATAACAGAGGCCCATCAAGATAAGTTAAAAGGAGCAAGAAATGGATGACCTATTTGTCCATGTTCGTTCAAAATTTAGCAGACAGCTACAGCACACTTACCTCACTTCCTAAGGGTCTGAGGTATTCCACAGAAGTGATTTTTAAAGAGAATAGGAACTTTCTGCTTCTAAAGTTCCCATATACAAAAGAAGTAACTTTTTCTTTTAAAGGTAATCTTCATGAAGACTGACCATTGTGTAATGCCCTTGCTAAATAGCAGCCTCAATGTGAAATGTAGCTGGAAAAGGAACACAGTGCAGTGAGCACTCTGGCCAACTGAGTTATTTTCTTAGCTCTGACAGCCTCCACGGGTGAGGCTGTGCAGCTTTGGGCAGTTACTTAACTTCTCTGAGACAAAGTGTTTTAAATGAGAGCTTTACCTCAATGATGCATTTATCAGATATTTTCTAGCTCTGATATTCTGTAATTCACTTTTAACTTCTTTGTTTAAATGGTTCATAGTTATTATGAACTTTGGCTACTATTACAGTGATGCATTTAGGTATAGAGTTTATGGAATACATAACACTTTTCAATAAAGGGATAAATGAATACATGTTCTTCCATAATATAAAACTAGCATGCTACCATTTGCTAAATACTTGTATCTATCTTGATATTTTTTCATCTTCTCATTCAGCAATAATTTGTATTTTTATGTGATTCTCAACCCACCTGTAATACCTCTTTCCTCCATTTTCTAATTTGAGGTTTTTAACCTTTGGTGAGTTGGGAAATCAAAAATCACTATACATACTCACTAAATGTTTAGGATAAGTGTCAATGAATTCTGGATAAGGAACTGACTTCTTATCTTATGCAACATGCTTTGTATCATTCATTTGGTACCACTTTTGCTAATTTATTTGTTCTTAAAATATTTAAGATACTCAAAGTTGTCAAATAAGTATAATGTCATCATATTTAAAAATTGCAACATTCCTGTAAATAAGCAGACTGATACAACTGGAATGGTTTCATTTTAAATAGAAGCTAGAACTAAATTCCAAAAATATTCAAAGATTCAAAGAAAAAATATATATATATATGTAATTTTAATAAATAAACACCATAGTCACAAAATGTCATGTCTGTCAATAAGAAAATAAATTCTAACCCCCGGGTGGTAGAGTGAGAAGAACATATCAATAGGTTTATGAATCTGACAAGACTCTGGTGAATCCCAGGCATAGGCTTGCAAAGGGGATTGATTATCCTGGGCAATTACTGGGATGGTTGGTTTCCCTATAATATAGGTCAGCATCTCAAGGCAAGAAACAGGGTGGAGAAGGGTATAAGGTGGATCTAGAGGGGCAAACAGAAGGTATCCAACACACATGGTCTTGGTAATGCTTTCATATGTTTTCCTAATTGCCATTAATTTTCCCAAATTTTCTTTTCAAAATCTGCTAATAATTATTTCCTTTGAATTTTTTTCCATGGACACATTTTTCTTTTATAAAATTCTACTTAATTATTTCTTAAACTGACTGTTTTTTGTTTGTTCTCATGGTTCCATATGACCTCAGATTGACTTCCTCAGGAAACAGACAGTATGGTGATTACTGGGGGAAAGGGGATGGAAGGAGGTAGAAGAGGGTAGAGGGGAGATAAATGGTAATGGAAGGAGACTAGAATTGGGGTGGTAAACACTCAATACAATATACAGATGATGGATTATAGAATTATACACCTGAAACCTATATAATGTTATTATCCAATGTCTCCCCAATAAATTAAAAAATATAGGTGAGCAAACAGGATGCTTTTATGCTGTGCTTGGGTCATCTGTGAAAGGGAGAGGAACAAAATTTTGTCTTTGTAGAAAGTATTTATATTTTCATGTGCCTGTGACACGTTTTAAATTTATTTTACATTAATTTTAACTTGGATATTCCTGTTTCATTAGGTTAGTACACGTTTGAACTCCAAACGCATGTGAGGTTCAGATCCAGGATATCAAATTCTTGAGAAAGTCTTGGATGTTGTCGTTCTTTTTCCTCCAGACAGAGCCAAGTAGAGAAAAATAAGCCTCTTTATTGTCCCCTTATGCTGGACTGTTTCTAGTCTTCACCTTTTCTAGTTGATGTGAACATTATTGGTGGGTCCTAACTTTACATCACTTTCTCACAAAGGCTCATGGTCTCAACTCCTATTTTTTAGGAAAATCAAATTGCAAGTTTAGGTAAACGTCATATCAGTAATTAATGCCACCTTCTGTAACAAATGACCTCAACATCTTAGAGGTTTAACAAAGTACAAGTTTATTGTTCATGTGTAATCCAAAATCTATTGAGCACCTCTCTTGGGAGCTCTTCAATAGGCAGTGATTTGGGGATTCAGATATTTTCCATCACATAGTTTCCCCAGTTTCCTTTTCTTCTATATACATTGTTGGTGAGAGAGAGCTTATTAGAGACTGAATAGTATATATTTAGGGGCAATCACTCCCACCCACAGTCTATTGTTCAGAACTCAGTCATGTAGTCAACCTGACTGCAAGGGAGGATGGGAAATATAGAAGAACAAGTGACTATTGATGTTCACTAATAGTCTTTGTCATATCCTGGACGCAAACCTTGATAGGGTAATCCCAGCATTACTCATTGGTTGCATGCTCTAGTTTCTAGTCTCCTGTTTTCTTTTTGCTTTTGTGAGCTCAGCTAAGAATTTTAATGGCTGTTAGATTGTATTTTTAGGTGCTTTGTTCTTGGAAGTTTTCAGGTTGTCTGATTCACCTTATTGCAGAGAAAAGAAGTCTAAATTTACTAATCAAAATGCAGTTGTCTACACAGGATATCATTTAAACTACTAGTATAACTGAAATTTTTCAACATCTAACATAGTACCCAACAAATAGGAGGTGATCAATAAATATTGAATACATGGGAAAATAATAAACCTGGAACTCTGCAGAAATCTATATGCAGATCAAAAGTCTTGAGTTGAAAAACCCTACAGAGGAGTGCTTCTGAGCTCCAATAGAAATCTCTTGCACGTATTGCAAATAGAGAAATCCTTTCCCTCATCCTATGAAAGGTAGGCCTTGGCTCCATAATGTCATCAGTGCTAGAGAGATCGTACTTTCTTTCATGTTCATAGTTTCATAAAATGATCCTTATGAGTGCAGGGGCTCTGTCTTATTCATCTTGCCTAGCATCATAGGAATATGGATTTAGTGCTTGTGTATCTTCAGTTCTTCTTCTGGATTTGCCCTGTATTTTATGGTTAAAGCATATAGACCTTGGTCATCTATGTTGACTAAAAGAAGCTAGGGATTCCCTTCTCATTTGCCAATATCTGTTTCATCAGGCAAATGTCATATTTTATGATTAGTCTGTCCCAGTATTTTATTGCATCTAGAGATTTACACAGGGTGCAAGTTTGGGGGTCCATAAGGGCCAGACACAGAGGCCCACTTTGCACACTTGCTCCACTGTTGCATTTGTAGACTTGCACAGCCAGTATTTTTGTTCCCTGGAGAACCAGGTTGGATGACAGCACTCAGAGAGCACTTTTGTCTTTCTTTTAGTTTCATTTCCTGGTGTCATGACAGATGAGTCCACGTTCCCTTTGCTGTTGGCAGGTGTCATTAACCACATTCAACTATGTTTTCCCTGTAATTTACTACTTCTGTTCTTCTTGAAGTAAATGTCACTCATGGTTTCTCATGGCTCCCATTGGTCTAAAGTGTATAAAATGTAAGCCTGAGTCCTAAATTGATGGCCAATCTGAGGTTATTGCAAGCAGGAGATCAAGGGGACCATGACATAGAACTGGGGGCAAAGCTTGGGAATAACTTTGGACAAGTCTATTAACCTGTTTTGGCCTCAGCTTCTTTATCGGTACAATGCACATGTTGACCTATATCATTACTTCATCTGTGACATTCTAAGATTCTAGTTCTTGCTGATATTTCTATTAATGGTTACTTTTTGCATTTCTTTGTGGGTTTAGAAATTTTCCTTACATGTATACTTATTTATTGGCCTGGGCCATTAATTACTATTTAATGTATCTATCTATATATTTAATTTTAAAATATAGATGTATTATAATAAGCTCATATAATCCAGTTTCATAAAAAAGGTTTTTGTATTAAGGAAAACACAATTTAGCTTCCAAATTGAAATTAGAAATAACCCAAATATTTTCTTGAAATCCTCAAAACTAGAAGATTCTCCAAACAAATAGTTCACAGAAAAATTTCTTAGCATCCCCTGTCCTCTCTTCAATTCTTTATCTTCATGAAATTCTCTAAAACTCTCCCTCACCCAAATGTAGAAGACACCATAATTCCTCACCTCCTTTTTCCTTCCAACATTTCCTCTTACTTATTTCCTGTTTTACACAGATTTTTCCTGACTTTCCCAGCCTCTGGGGTAGGGGAAATATAGTTTACCTTCTGTTCTTATCCTTGCTCTTATCCTCCTCTGTCCCCATCCAATTCTTGAGCAAAGGATAAGAGACAAGGAGGCAGACAGTGAATGATTACTTTATTATTACACTAGAGGCCCAGTGCACAGATTCATGCACTGGTGGGGGCGTGGCTGCAGGGATCAACCAACTGTGGGGTGCAGCTTATCCTGGTCAGCTAAATGTTGCTCCCACTGTGGGACGAACTGACCACCAGGGGGCAGCTCCTGCATTGAGCGTCTGCTCCCTGGTGTTCAGTGCGCATCATAGCAAATGGTCAACCAGTCATTCTGGTTGTTCCGCTGTTCAGTGCCTGGGCTTTTACATATATAGATTCATCTTCTAACTGATGATTTTTTGAAAACGACTGTGAAAGGACAGAAATGATAATTCAAGGAGATTATAGTGAGAAAGATGAAACCTGTAGTGTGGGAGAGACACAGAGGAAACAGGAATAAACTTCCCAGTTGCAACCCCTTCTCTTCTATACTGAGTTAATCAAAACACCGGAGATCCCACATCTTTGGAATATCAAGCTGGGCACAGTGCCCATGATATCTCCTACAAAATACTAGAAAACTGAGGAAACTTCATGGGTTAATTCCAAAATATTAGAATATTTAAGTGCTTAGTTAGGCAATAATTGTCCTAAAGTGCCCATTCTAAGTCAAGTCATTTATGAGGTAGAAGACTCTAAACAGGTAATCCAATCTTTATTTCCTTTCATTTATTTAAATTCCAACTTTATTGAGAGGATCTTGAGTTGGCCAGGTTCTGATGGTTTTTATCCCTATCTAAGCTGGGTGTTCTCTAATGGTTATATATTATTGAATTATCTGGACTGGTCTCCTAACTGTTTAATTCTTTAAACAGAAGGCATGCTGTATCATTCATTTAGGAGCCATTTGGCTTCTAACATTAAATAATGAACAAAAACAGATCCAGAGACAGAGAAGCATCGATCAAACCGTCAAACCTCAGAGGGAAGGCAGGGGAGAGTGGGGGGGAGGGGGAGAGATCAATCGAAGGACTTATATGCATGCATATAAGCATAACCAATGGACACAGACACTAGGGGGGTGAGGGCATGAGCAGGGAGGTGGGGGGGGGAATGGGGGGATAAGGACACATATGTAATACCTTAATCAATAAAGAAAAAAAATAAAAGAGAAACGCAAGCAATGAAAAAAATAAATAAAACGAATGCATATAAATTGAATAGCATAGCGACTTACATGAAAAAAGTAATTTGTAGTGATTTTGATGTAGAAAGTATAATCAATTCTGTCTTAGCTCATTTGTGCTACTTTAAGAAAATACTATGGACTGCATGGCTTATAAATAACAGAAATGGATTCCTCACAGCTCTGGAGGCTGAGAAGTCCAAGATCAAGGTGCCAGCATGATTACTCTGGTAGGGGCCCTCTTCCTAATAAATGACACCTTCTCACTGTGTCCTCAAATGGTGAAGGGGGGCAAAGGCGCTCTGTAGCATCTCCATTATAAGAGCATTAATCCCATTTATGAGGGCTACAGAGGCATAACATAAACAGACCTCAAAAATCCCCACTTCCTAAATACCATCATATGTGATACAGAGATTTCAGCACCAATTTTGGGGGAACTGAAGCATTCAGAACACAGCAAATTCCTTACTCTGTTGTTGGACAGATGAAGTGTTGATTGGACCAACACACTAAAAATATCTAAATTGATTCTTTTCTGAATGTTTCCACTGTATAGATTTTTTATTTGTTTCCTAGACATTTGTAGATTAAAGTACACAATTAGTATCTGAACCTCTCTTTATTTTGCTTTGTATTCTTTCATAGGAAATAGCCAAGAACTATCCAACTAGAATTTAGTTAAACATAAAATTACTAATAGTAAACTGTTCCTAAAAAATGAATGATATTTCTACATGCAAAGTGTCTTAAGGGATGCAGCTGATTGCATTTTTATTTTTTTGGTGGCTTATGATACCAGAGCTGGGATCTCTGTGATTAATCTGGCCAGTTCTTAATGTTTTCACATCATGACCACAAGATGACTGTGGCAGTACTAATTTTACATCTGCTTTCAAGCAGAAAGAGGGGAAAAGGGATAAGGTTATGCCATGAATTTTGCCCCCTTTAGTTAGGGAAGCTTAGGCAAAAGCTTTCCCAAACATTGGCCCACCTCCACCTTAGCAGACATGTCACTGAATAGAACGGGATCCCATGGCCATCCCTAACTGTAGTAAGGACTAGAAAGGATGAGAAGAGGATTAAGTCAGGAGCCATTGCACGAGGCTTCTTTGAAGTGATTGAGGTGCTTCTCTTAAGGAAAATGGAGTAATGGCTCCAGAGAAGCCAACCCCTACAGGATCCACTAACCTCTTAGGGGAGTGGAGAATCATTTTTGAAATAAATTTATTTTAAAAAAAGCGTTATTAAGTTTTTTGTAGAGATTTACTAGCAAGTGTTGATAAAATAGTCTCTTTGATGTCTGGGAGCATGAAGGAGAAAGAGGAAATGGACAAGAAAGCAAGAGTATTTGTGGAGAAGGTAATAGAACTGAGACATTTTTTCCTTGTGGGCCTAGAGTTCAAGTGCATATTTCTCTGTAGAATTCAGCATCTATTCTACTTTGTACTTTCCTCCTGTGGAATTATTCATCCATTCCACCTTGCTGCTTCTAAGTATTATATTTTAATGAGTTCCTTAGCACCAACATCACTGAGAGGATTACACAGTGACTGCTGGACTGTCCATTTTCTTCAGTTTTGTAAAGGTAAGTGAAGGACTGCATATATATTTCTTTGAGAACTCAGAGGGCACAGTGGAGATACAGAATGAAATAACATGGTCACCATTTAGATGTGGGAAAGCTGTTTTCTCTTGGATGAAAAAGGAATTCTGGAATGCTGAACCACTAGATGTAGAGGGGTATTCAGAAACACTTGGACAGTGAATCTACTTTTCCACCTCAGCTGTGGATATGGCCTCCCGGATTTCAAGTTTGTTTGAAGAACTGCAGGAGCCCAATGTTTAAAAATTCCCTTAAACTGTATGACTAAATGTTAGTATAATTTCTTCTAGATAGAGATGTAAGCCTCAAGTATAAAAGTCATTAGTGCAGCACGAACGGGGCTTTCCACGTCTGGAAAGACACTACTGTGTATGAGCAATGTCACCGCAGCCTTGTGCCCTCATTGGAAATCATGAAGCTGAAGAAGCTTCTACTGAAATATGCTATTTTTATTCCAGCCCTGTGTGTCATCTCACCTCCATTAAAATATTCTACCTGTGAAGAATTCAGTGGGAAAGTAACTCTAAAATTAGGGTATATCTGTGTGTGTGGTTCTTTCCCCCTTATCAGCCTCCAGGAATGCAGGTTTCACAGGTGAGGTCAATGACACAGATGACTACAGTCCTGCCTCCTTTCTCGGTGCTAGGGTTTCCTGTCACTATTAGTGTTGTTTGGGGGAAGAACCATGTGTTAAGGAACAAGTTGTACCACTGAAAGGATGCCCGAGAGTGTCTTGTTGACCAAAATGATCTATTATGCCAACCTCAGCAAATGCAGGAAATGAATGCCAAGGAAAGACAGAAAGTGAGAAAATTTGGGAAGTACCTCCTATGGCACTGATAGCATATTATTTATAATCACTACCAAAATCCCAATAAGATTTTATTTTTACCTTGTTGGAATGTTAGGAGACATCTGTCTGAGAAACATTGAACCAAGTGTGTGTGTGCAAGGATATAGTCCTAATCCCCCAAAGGCAGGCCTGTCTGAACAAGGTGCAGCAGTGATTTCTAGGAGCCTCAGAGGCAGCATGGGTGGGTGATATAGGGAGCAAAGCGACCCTGTCCTTCCAGTGTGGTTCCCTACTGCTAATAAAGAAGCAGCCTGTCTCGTATGAATGGCTTTAGCACCCACATGGCTGTGAATTTGGAGCAGAAATAACTAGGAATAATCTAAGAAATGTGGGCTCTAACAAAGGGATGCCAGAAGCCTGTGGGAATAACACCAGATCAGGAGCCTAACCAAGCAGAAAGCAACAATCTTTATTATAAAGCAAGGAGCAACTGCAAATTGAAAGGCTTGAGCTATATCAACCAGTTTTAGATACAGCAGGAAAGGAAGTCACACAGAGGGATGCCATGTGGAAAATGTTCTGTGAGCTTCTTAAGAAAACACAGAGCCGAGAGCATGGTGTGGAACTAACATCCCACAGGCTAATTCTTGCTGTCAGGTTACGATGCCTTGATTTGCAGTGATTGTCAAAGGCATGAGAGTCACTGAAGTTCATCCCCACCCAGCACTTAAAATACACCTATCCTAGTAACTTCACTGACAGCAGATACCGCGGGGATTGCTGCCATGCTCGGAGTCCACTGCAGGGGGAGAAAGCTCCGCTGCCCAGCCACTGGGGGTCAGCTTTGCCTTTGAATATGGTTGCTTACAGGGGGAGAAAGCTCCGCTGCCCAGCCACTGGGGGTCGGAAGCTTTGCCTTTGAATATGGTTGCTTGTCAGATGTGCTTTGCTTCTTCCTTCTTCGGCTATAGAATATGCTCAAGCACAAACAACTATCTGGTATCAGAGGAAAGAACAGGGGCATTAAGGAAAGCCTTTGATTACCTGATGATTTTGCATTCAGCCAGAGTGTAGTCATGGAGAAGAGCAGAACAGGCTACTGGTGTCAAGTACAAAACAAAAACTCTAGATCCCCGACTAGTAAGTAGCTACGCTCTCCTGAAGAAATGATATCAGTTATAAACTGAAAGTTTGTGTCCCTCCAAAATCCATCTATTGAACCCCTCTCCCCCAATGTGCTAATAAGAGGTGGGACCTTCCAGAGGTAGGTTGGATTTGATGAGGTCATGAAGGTGATGTCCTTGTGAGAGGGATTAGTGCCCTTACATGAGTCACCAGAGAGCTTGCTTCCCCCTCTCTGCTCCCTACATCATAAGGTTGCAATGCGAAGTCTCAGTCTGCAACCTAAAAGGGGGTTCTCACCTCACCAGAACCTGACCTTGCGGGCACCCTCGTCTTGGACTCTGAGCCTCCAGAAAGGTGACAGGTACATTTCTGCTGTTTATAAGCTACCCAGTCTGTGGAATTTTTAGTATAGCAGTCTGATGGACTGAGACCATATCGGAAAACAAGCAGCCCTAAACATAATGGTCAGTTTAAAAATCACCTTGGGCCTTGTTTTGAATGACTGCATGGCCTGGCTGTGCTCCCACTGAGACTCGGTAGTGTGGGTTACCAGGGTACAGTGTTGCAAACTGACAGAGACTAGGTGTCTTTGAGTGCTGTTTTGTGAAGAAGTGGCTTTCTGACTTGATTAGAATTATCTTTTCAGTTGAAATATTATTAAAAACCCAAATACATAATGGATGGATCTACAGGGTATTATGCTAAGTGAAATAAGTCAGGCAAAGAAAGACAAATACTCGATGGTTTCATTTATATGTGGAATCTAAAAAACAAAAACAAAACAAAAACAGATTCATAGAAACAGAGACCAGAAGGGAAGGTTTGGGGGATGGGTGAAAAGGGAAATGAGAATATAGTCAATAATATTTTCATAAGTTTAATGATGACAGATGATTACTAGGATTAGTGAGGTGATGACAATGTAAGGTATAAAAATGTCAAATCATATATCATGCATCTGAAACTAATATAACCAATTTGTTTAATAAAAATATATTTTTATTTAAAAAGTAAAAATAAATAAAAACCTAAATGTATAAAATAAATAGAAGCAGACATTTTAAAACCTCTTATTCTGAAATAATTTTAGACTAACAGGAATTTGCAAAAATAGCACAGAAATGTCTTATGTACCTTCACCCAACTTCCTTAAAAGTAACATCTCACAGAACTCTAGCATAACCTCAAATATCAAAACCAGTAAATTGGCATTAGTACAATCTATAGGTGTTATTGATGACTACTTTTTAGTGAAACTTTAAAATACTTCCTTGATAAAATATAGTTGAGGTGTGTATCATGTTCTGGTATCTTACTTTTGATTTGTTTTGGTGCCTACCATACTATCCCTAATCAACAGAGAAAAAAACAAACAAACAAGTGATTGGAACACAGTTCTTTATTTATAAATGGATATAAATCCATGTTTCAAAGAATCTTATTGACAATTTTGTGTTTTTAGACAGATGTCTTGTACAATCTGATTAGATAACCAGCTTTTTTAAAAAAAATTTGAGATCTGATAGCTTTCCTAGAATTAGGAAACATCTCCACCCTCTTCATTGAGGGCTTTAAATGAGTTCATGCATCACAGGAACTTGCATTACCTTCAACCAGCCAGGGACTTTCACAGAATCCCAGAACTGAGCTCCTGGGACCACTGCTGTGTGTGGAAAGCTACACATTGTGTTCAGTCATGGACCAGAAAGAATAGTCACAGCCAATACTTCACAGTGCTCAGTTCCCTCTCTTTATAAATACCTGGAGAGTGTTTTACTTTGGGCTTTTAGAGAACATTAAAAAATTGTTAACATGAATTAATCCTTCACACTATGGAGTATATTTCATACATAGTTTTTACATAAAGCAATCTTAAGCATAAATGCATTCAGCAAGTTACAGGGACCACATATATAGCTCTACTGTTGGAAATAGAGCCTTAAAATGCCATAATAAACATTCCTATGTGTTTGCTATGTGCCATGCATTATCACATCTAGTCTTCCTAGCCTCTCTAGGGCAGTGGTAGGCAAACTGTGGCTCGCGAGCCACATGCGGCTTTCTGGCCCCTTCATTGTGGCTCTTCCACAAAATACCGACTTCTGCGCATGGGCCACAAAGTTTCATTCGCACTGTACGTGAGCGCCCGCTCCTGGGTGCACATAACTTAATTAGGGTACTCCTAAGGCTTAGGAAGAGCCACACTCAAGGGGCTAAAGAGCTGCATGTGGCTCTTGAGCCGCAGTTTGCTGACCATGGCTCTAGGGAGTAGTATTGTAAGTTTTCTTTTACAAGTGAGGAAGCTGAGGCTTTAAGAGATTAAGTTGTCCCACATCACAAGGCTAATACATAAATGGAAGATCCACATTTTGAACTTAAGTTGAATTTTTAAAAAATCAATGCTTTTGATTGCTATATAATGATCCTCACAGAACATTGGGGAAACCTTTATTATAGAGGGGTGAGAGAGTCTCCCTGAGGCCAACGCAGGTTCCTGCTTCTCAGGGGACATCTGGGTGCACATACTGTTATACTAATCACAGCAGTTCTCAAGTTCTCTTTTTGCAAAAACTATTCAAAAGTCAGACTTTAATTCCAGAGTCTTCTTCTCCCACTATCAAGAACTCACCTATATTTGTTATTCTGTTCCTAAATGCTACTCCACATAACAATGAAAAGCAAGGATTTTTAAAAATATGAATCCTTTTGTTTCCTCTGAGCTGGAATGCCCCTGGCAAATATTGTTAGGGTATCACAGAAAGATGTTTGAGTTTTGACCCAAATTCTTCTCACAGAGTTCCTAAAACCCTTGGGATTTCCTATATGACAAGGATGATAGAAGCATCTTTTCTTCTAACGAGGTGATTCTAGGCTGTCCCTAGATACTTTTGGGATGGGGGCTGGACACCAGCGAGATCAAGCCTTGATTACAAGCTTGGAACTCTCAGCTCCATGCTCCAACCTCTGGAGAAGAAAGGAAGGGGGACTAGCGAGTGAGTTAATTTCAATGGCCAATGATTTCATCCACCCTGCCTACTTAATGAAACCTCCATTAAAGCCTCTAAACCAGCGGTTCTCAACCTGTGGGTCGAGACCCCTTAGGGGTCGAACGACCCTTTCACAGGGGTCGCCTAAGACCATCAGAAAACACATATATAATTACATATTGTTTTTGTGATTAATCACTATGCTTTAATTATGTTCAATTTGTAACAATGAAAATACATCCTGCATATCAGATATTTACATTATGATTCATAGCAGTAGCAAAATTACAGTTATGAAGTAGCAACGAAAATAATTTTATGGTTGGGGGTCAACACAACATGAGGAACTGTATTAAAGGGTCGCGGCATTAGGAAGGTTGAGAACCACTGCTCTAAACAGTGGAGTTCAAACAGCTTCTGGGACGATAAACACATTGATGTGCTGAGAGGGTGGCGGGGGCATGGAAGCTCTGTGCCCTGTCCTCCATAAATCAGTAACTTAACTCAAGTGTTTTCCTGGGTTTTATGAGTTGTTCTAGGAAATTATCAAATCTGAGGTGTTGAGGGAATCTCTGAATTTGTAGTTGCCCATGCAGAAGTATGGGTAGCTTAGGCACACCATTTGGGAGGTGTCTGAGATGGGGCAGTCTTGTAGGACTGAGCCCTTAACCTGTGGGGTCTGAGTTAACTCTGGGTAGTTAGTGAGATAAATGAACTGAACTGTACAACACTTAGTTGGTGTTAGAGACCTAGAGGAGTGGTTTTGGAAAAGATACCACATATTTGGTGTCAGAACTGGAAAAAATCCCACACATTTGGTGTCAAAACTGTTCTGAGTAAAAACAGTGGAGCAGTCTATCTAAGAACGCTTTTTGTTTTCAGCTTTGCGTGACTCCTCTTCTTCCTGGTGGGGGTACTATAGGCATTAACTGTAGGCAGAAAGGGAGAGGTGGCCCTTGTACTAAGAGGCGTTCTTCTTCCTGGCATGTCCAATGCTCTTCCTACAGAAGCTTGGGGTAAGGGATGGGTGTTTTATTCTTTCATGCCCATTCTCTGTTACAAAAGGGTGAGATTCTATGTAGTCCGAAGCTCATAAAATGTGGTGAGCCCTCTTTAGGGAATGTAATAAGGATCTATCTTATGACCACATTGCCTAAGGCTTCTTCCAGGTCTTAGAAAGAGGCCGGTGCAGGAGCTTAAATTCAATAGCTTCATGGTATAGAGTCTACTATAGACAATCTCAGTTTCTCTTGGGTAATGTTGAACTTCTGAAGTGGTAAGAAAAGTGGTCCTGTTTCAGAACCACATAAACTTGAGAATTCCCCAGGGCACTGGGAGAGAAGGGCCGAAGGGGAGGGCATAGGAAGCCCCTGGGGAAGATAATACCCAGGCTCTAGTAATGCCCCTGCATCTAGCAGGCAATTTGATAAATGCTTATTCACTGAATAAATGAGCATAGACGATTTTTGGCAGGTCTCACAGGTGTAGTTATTTGATCTAATGAGCAATGAACTAATTCTGCATTGGTGAATCATGCAGATTCTAAATTAAATCCTTTTTAAAACTCACATTTCTCCATTTTAAACATGAGGCTAGGTACTTTGACTCTGTGATCACTCTATGTTTAAGACTCCAGATCGGTTGTCCTCGCTACTCCAGATAAATCTAGTTCATGACAGAGATGTGCAAATCCATATCCACATATGATCAGATGACCATGATTTGCAGAAGGATGTGCAGCAGAAGTGCATCTGTCCCAGGAAAAATGCACACCCGGAAAAGTGGATTATGTCTGAGCTTTCAGGTGCTGTGCTGTGTAATTTATTCATAATATATTTTCAAGGCAAAAATCTAGGATGTGTAAGTGAAAAGAATCAAAGCAACATTTGAAACTCAACAAGCTCCAGATCATTTTAATCAAAATTATTTCCAGTCACTGTCACTCCTCCTGAGCAGCCTTTTCTGCCAGGAGGCTCCAGGCCAGGGCAGTCAGGTTCCTGACAGTTTTCTTCATCAATCCAGGAGACAGAGAGCGGGCCATGTGCACCATCTGCCACCCAGGTGTCAGTCATTGGAAGGCAGATAGGAACCCGGGAAAGCTTGTTGAAATGTCATTTGGAAAAAAATACACAACAACAGCCCTGAAACCTGCTCTGAGAGAGAGACTGGGACCATATTGAGCACAAGGAAGAAAGAGACTCCATAAAAAGAGCACAAAGAAAGCAAAGACACATGTTAAAGCTCTGGCAAATCAGAAGAAATTCTTCTACTACCGCTTAGCCAATTAGATATGATTCCTGCTTTAGGAAATCATAAAAAATAAAATATTTCCCCAGCGTTTGGGAATGGTTGATATTACACCCTTTATGCGTATAAATATCTCCCTGTAACCAATGTGTGCATCTCGCTATTTTTAGGATGGGAGCACAGAGGAAGAAATCCTCGTGACAGGGCATCTCAATCCTGACTTCATCCTAGGCTGTAATAAAAAATTGTCACTGTAGTTATCCTCTGAAATAATTATGATCTTTATTTAGGGGCTGATTAAAGTGCGACCTTGACACAGTTGGTGTTAGAAATGTTGGCAGCTTTGGTCTCCAGTGATGCAGCCATTTCATCTGCCACAAAATGATACTGTTTTACTTCCCAGTTAGAAATGTTTAATCCAGATCACTGGGAAGTTTGCAGGAAGATGGGCCTATGATGGAATTGTGCTCCATGGCAGAGCAGGGTCATGGTTTTCCGTGTCTTCATGTGTATGGTTGGTGACATTGTTCCTCAGTATCGTCTCTCCATGGTTAGTGCTGTTTCTGCTTTCAGAGGCTCCCCTCCCCTCCATCTCCCTAACCTGCCACCTCCCTCCCATGTAAGTTGCTTATCTGGCAGTTTATTCAAAGAAAACCTTAGACCTGGGGCTTGGGAGAGTTCATAAGGACCTAGGCTGTGTTTCTCAAACTTGAGTAATATGTGTCTCTTTTTAAAAAATAAAAAAATATTAATGGATTTTGAGTATTAACTTAAATGTTACTTAAGTATGAACATAAAGCTAGGTATAAGCTCCATCTGCTTACAGCTATTATACAAAAACTAGAGGCCTGGTGCACGAAATTCATGCACAGGTAGGGTCCTTAGGCCTGGCCTGCGATCAGGGCCTTCTGGCTGCCTGGCTGGGCCTTCCTTCATTCTGTGCCACCCCCTGGTGGTCAACACACGTCATAGCGAGCTATCGAATTCCCAGTCTCCCAGTGGAACACCTGAGGGGACACTTTGCATATTAGCTTTTATATATTATACTAGAGGCCCGGTGCACGAAATTCGTGCACGGAATGAGGGGGGGG
>NW_005369870.1:1776281-1794687 GCF_000412655.1 Myotis brandtii | reverse complement strand
GTGAGGGGCTGATGGCTGTTTGCAGGCTGGCCACAGCCCCTTCACAGTGGGGGTCCCCCCTGGGGTGCCTGGCCAGCCTGAGTGAGGGGCTGATGGCTGTTTGCAGGCTTGCCACAGCCCCTTCGGGGTGGGGGGTCCTTCTGGGGTGCCTGGCCAGTCTGGGTGAGGGGCTGAGTGCCATTTTCAGGCTGGCTAATCTCACCAGTGGGAACCCTCACCCCATGAGAGTGTGGCCAGCCTGGGTGAGGGGCTGATGCCTTTTGCAGGCTGGCCACGGCCCCCAGCCACCCAAGCTCCCAGTGGAGTCTGGCTGGAAGCAGGTATCTGGGATTTATTTGTCTTGTATAATTGAAACTTTGTTGCCATGAGCGGAGGCCACAGCCAGCTCAGGGCCAGCGGGAAGCTTGGCTTCCTCCATCGCCTGAGCAGCCAAGCCTCCTGCTTGCTCCATCTCTGTGTCTGCTGGCCGCTATCTTGGTTGGTTTAATTTGCATATAGTCACTCTGATTGGCTGGTGGGCGTGGCTTGGGGGGATAGCGAAGTTAAGGTCAATTAGCATCTTTTTCTTTTATTAGTATAGATATAGATACAACCAAGGCAAATTAACATGTTAATTATGAAGGAAACTACAAAACCAATAAAAGTCACATTAATAACATTAATTTAATGTGACAGATAGACCTGTTTTGATAAAATCAAGTTGTCTCTCATAATGTAAATATTTCCCTTAGTGCTGTGGTGCAAGTCCTCTTGAGTTGGCATGAATATGATCGTATAAATCCCATGACAGTCACTACACATGTGAACAGTGGAGGAGGTAGGAAATTTTTATTTTGACATTAGGGCATGCCAGCATAGGGAAGTCAGATAGACTGGCCAGAATATTAAATGTACCCAAAAGATTCTGTTAGATTTAAAGCCCTTCTTTTTATATGTATATTTTTTAAAAATAATCCTGCAATTAAAAAGAGCTACATTCAAAGCAACAGCTCCATCAGTGGTTACTTATAACAGGTATTTTCACTATTTCCCAACTATTAATATTCTAAGTAAAGAAAAAAATGTTGAGAATTTATCTCCCATAGCTCATTTTCTTTTTTACAAAAAAGTTCTACATATATTTAATTATTAAAACAGAATGTAAAATATACCAAAGATAAGACTTGTTATAAACATCTGCAGTTTGTTGCAACTCTATAGTAAATCTTGCTTAATGCATAATCTATTCAAGCTTTTTTCAAACCTCAGCAATATTTTCTGAGTCTTCCCAAGATGTTTGCTTATAGAAGAGCACATTTTAGTTTATTTCCATATTGTTTTTCATGTATTATTTCAGCCATTTTAACTATATCAAGAACAGGTATTTATTCAATGATATCTAACTTTTTGTTTTTGGTTTTTTTGTTTGTTTGTTTGTTTGTTTTTTGCTATTAAGTTGGAAAACTCAACTTCCAAATATTTACCATAGGTTTTTAAAAAGTTTTTCTTTTATTTTGAAAAAATTATAGAGTCACAGGAATTAGTTTTTAATCCTCACCTAAGGATATTTTGTTCCACTAATTTCTAAAGAGAGTAGAAGGGAGGGAGGAGGAGGGGAGAGAGGTGGAAAGGAGGGAGGCAGGGGAGAGAGAGAAACATCAAAGTGAGAGAGACACATGGATTGGTTTCCTCCCACAGGAGCCCCTACCAGGGCTGGGGAACCTGCAACCGAGGTATATGCCCTTGACTGGGAATATAACTCAGGACCCTTCAGTCTGGGTTGACACTCTAACCACTGATCAAAACTAGCCAGGGCTCACAAGATTTTTTTTTTTTTAATAATAAAAAAACAAGAGAGGTCCCATGTACTCTTCACTCGGCTTCCATGAAACTGAGTGAAGAGTACAATTATATAACAACTTATATAATTCTAATATAACATCAAATATCAAAACCAGGACATTGGCACCTATACAGTCTGCAGGCCTTATTCATTATTAAAGTTTAGTGAAACTGTAAATATTGGCTAGAGTATAAAATGGCCTCAACAATAACTGAACAAGTAATGAAAGTGAATATCATGATCTGGCTGCTTAGTCTGTGAATATTTTGCTGCCTAACAAGCTTTTATAGTATTCATTACTAATCAACTGAGTGAAAATCCGTGCTTGGAGCGAGGTTCTTTATACTAGATATAAATCATGTTTCAAGTAATTTTATTAATAATTTTTGTTTGCAGGCTAACTTTTGTGTAATCTGATTAAATCACTTTTTTAAAAAATTTGACATGTGGATGACAGTTTTCCTAGAATTAGAAAAATGTGTCAGTCCTCTCTTTTGATTGTTTTCTACCCATGCACACACCAATGCATTATCTTCAACTTAGTTGCTTTTTTTAGTCACTTTTGTTTTGAGTATTTAATTGAAACTGGACATTTATGCAGTGAATCTACTAGGCACATGTAAGCTACATAAATGCTTAATATAAAAGAATGATTAAGAGTGCTGTTTTTCTCACCCTACCTTTATGTTGAGGAACTCTCTCTCTCTTCACTCAAGATTATCTCCTGTATATCATGACACCTGACCTTGCGAATAGATTTAAAAAATGGGACTTAAAGTTTAAACACTCGATGGACCATCTTATGTTGTTATTGAAAGTTATCCACCTCACTTAAAAACATTGACCCACAAGATACAAAGCCCTTGGTGTTTCTTCTGTCCTCTCTAGTCTGTTTACCTTGTGTTTACTAGCTCACAATGATACCATTGTAATTAGCTAGTGTATATATATAAAAGCCTAAGTGACAGAACAACTGAACGACCAGTTGACTGGCCGCTATGACGTGCACTGACCACCAGAAGCAGACGCTCAATGCAGGAGCTGCCCCCTGGTGGTCAGCGCACTCCCACAGCTGGAGCGCTGCTCAGCTGACGGATGGGCGCCAGATGCAGGGCTCATGGCTGGTTGCCGCAGCCAGGAGACCGCAGCAGAGTGGCAGTGAGCCTAGTGAGTGGCGGTGGCGGCAGGTGCAGCAGGACCCAGATGAGCAGGAGCGGCAGGCAGGAGCAGCAGGCAGTGTTGGACTGCCAGTTTCTGCCCGATCCCCACAGCCCATGCCGAGGGGCCCTACTGGCGCATGAATCTGTGCACCGGGTCTCTAGTTATTAATAATAGAAAATGAGCAAAGAGAAGGCCAGGCATTATAGGCATGTTCCCTGTAAAACATTGGTAGGAGGGGACTAGACAAAGAGAAAATAGACACATGCCCAGTAAAGTTGGGGTGACAGGGAAGATACTGCTTGTTAGTTACACCTGGGAACAGGGGTCATTGGCCAGTGAAATTTTGGAATACTTAACCACTTGAAAATGGGAGTTTGCTCTTGGGAAACCGGTGACTGTGGGCTTGTGGGGTTCTTTTGCTCCTGCTTCCCTGCATTTGCCCACATGGCACATGCAATGACTAATAGACTGCAGCTGGCCTGATGCTGTACTGAACCAGCTCCAACATGGAAAGGAAACTCTAGATACTGGCTTGCTTTTAGCTTTACTGAAACCCCAGCTATAATTCTTCTATGATTGGACTAAGGGAAATGGGACTTTGGAAACCCAGGGGTATAATTCCATGGAAATAAAGTTTTCTACCATATAAGCTGAAATGCTTATTCCAGCAGTACCCCAAGAACCCCACTCCCACCAATAACAGATATACTAAACTACTGTAAATGCATCACATGCATCTTGTGATTTCACAGCTACTCCTTTGTAAATACCTTTTTACCCATCTAGAGCTCTCCTTCTTCCTTTCCTAAGCTGGAAAATTCCTGTTCATTCTTTTTTTGTTGTTGTTAATCCTCACCTGAGGATATTTTTCCATTGATTTTTTAGAGAGACTGGAGGAGGGAGAGACAGAGAGAAACCTCGATGTGAGAGAGACACATCCATTGGTTGTCTCCCACATGGGGATAGAGCCTGCAACTGAGGCATATGCCTCCAACCAGAATCAAACCCGGACCCTTCAATCCACAGATGGATGTTCCATCCACCGACCCAAACCAGCCGGGGATCCTGTTCTTTCTTGAAAGCCTAGCTCAGATGTCCCTTTTCCCAGAAAGCTTTCCCTTTTCCTTTCTCTGCATGACATGTTTGTTCCATGTGAATTCACTTGTGTACTGATCTCACCAGGCTGTAATTGGTTTCATATATCTCTGCTCAGTAGAGAGTAATAACTATGTCTTATTCTGCTCCCTCAGTAATTAGTATCTTGGATGGAATTGATTTAAGACTTGATCTTTCCCCCAAAACAATGGCTCGCCTTTATAGAATCCTGACCACTTAAACCACATGGAACCCATCAGGGAAAAGTGTGATAAGGGTGTGGGACCAGAGAATTTGTCATTACAATGATGCAACTGGAGAAAAGAATTAACCTGTAATAGAAATAAACTTCTCTATGATAGGTGAGGTTATATTACTATTATGAAAGAATTCTGAGGACAATAAACATTATTTCTCTGTAACATTCAGAATTATTGTCTTCATTGTGAATGAAACAACCTATTATTTTCTTTTTAAATTTTATTTCTTTTTTCTTTATTGATTAAGGTATTACATATGTGTCCTTACCCTCATTGCCCTCCACCCCACCCCCTCTCGTTCCCCCTAGTGTCTGTGTCCATTGGTTATGCTTATATGCATGCATACAAGTCCTTTGGTTGATCTCTCCCTCTTACTCCCACCCTCTCCTGCCTTCCCTCTGAGGTTTGACAGTCTGATCGATGCTTCTCTGTCTCTGGATCTGTTTTTGTTCATCTGTTTATGTTGTTCATTATATTCCATAAATGAGGGAGATCATGTGATATTTATCTTGCTCTGACTGACTTATTTCGCTTAGTATAATGCTCTCTAGGTCCATCCATGTTGTTGGAAATGGTAAAAGTTCCTTCCTTTTTACAGCAGCATAGTATTCCATTCTATAGCTGTACCACAGTTTTCTAATCCACTCATCTGCTGATGGACACTTAGGCTGTTTCCAGATCTTAGCTATGGTGAATTGTGCTGCTATGAACATAGGGGTGCACATATCCTTTCTGATTGGTGTTTCTGGTTTCTTGGGATATATTCTTAGAAGTGGGATCACTGGGTCAAATGGGAGTTTCATTTTTAGTTTTTTGAGGAAACTCCATACTGTTTTCCACAGTGGCTGCATTCCCACCAGCAATGCAGAAGTGTTCCTTTTTCTCCGCATCCTCTCCAGCACTTGTCGTTTGTGGATTTGTTGATGATAGCCAGTCTGACAGGTGTGAGATGGTACCTCATTGTTGTTTTGATTTGCATCTCTTGGATGATTAGTGACTTTGAGCATGTTTTCATATGTCTCTTGCCTTCTGTATGTCCTCTTTTGAAAAGGATCTATGTAGGTCCTTTGCTCATTTTTTGATTGGATTGTTTATCTTCCTTTTGTTAAGTTGTATGAGTTCCCTGTTCTTAATCATAAGGCTGCAATGAATATCTCTTAGGCATTTCGTGACCCTGCCTTCACAACCGCCTAGAGATCTAAGCTGTATTAGACCCTCTGGGATTAAAAAGCACAGTAAGTCCTCCCTTCATATCATCAACACGTTCTTTAAACGGTGACATTAAGCAAAACAATGTATACATGAAACCATTTATACCATAGGCTCATTGATATAAACAAGAGTTAAATTCCTACAGCATATTTCTGGTCACAAAAACATCACCAAAGTTCTGAATAAAGGCCCAAAGCACTACTAATATTAGACATTAAAAATGTGTTCGCAACATAAATTTCAGAAAGACTAATAAAAATAAGAGAGATCTTTATTTTCCAGCCTGCTTATTCCAGTTCAGAATCACAGGCGGCCAGACCCTCTGCCGGCAGCCCAGGGCACAGGGTGGAAACCCACCTGAACAGGAAGCCTTCCATCACAGGGCACGCTCACACACCCACATCTGCTCACACCTCCACACTCACTCACACCTCCACATTCACTCACACTGGGCCAATGCAGGCAGGCCAAGTCCCAGGCATGCACAGCTTTGGAATGTGGAAAGAAACTGGAGCATCCCAAGAAACCAGCTCAGACATGGAGAAACCATGGAAACTTCCCGCAGACAGTGGTCTGGCCAGGAATTAATTTTTTCCCCCTCATCAACATTATAACAAATGATGTTGAATGAAATGGCATTATTCAATGCCCTACTGTATATTATATGGGTGAAGTAGAGGGAGGAGGAAGGGGTCTTAAACTAGACTTGAAAAACCAGGCTTTATGCTCTCATGTCCTTTGGGAAATGAGTTTCAGGGTATACATTCCTCTTTCCCCCTCAGGAGGATTCCCAGCCCTTGCTCAGGCAAAGGGGAGAGAAACTGCTCTGGGCTCTCCTCTTCTTCTCCTCTGAGATTTGTTTCATAAAAGAACCATTACTGGCCTGCAGCTCAAATCCCTCCTATTGCATATGCCTGACTGTGCAATATCCATTCACTGTAGCTTTCCTCAAATGCCAATCACCTGCCAAGTTTTATGTTTAATTGTTACATTTTCACTGCTTTTGATTTATAAAGTGTTTGTCTCTAGTGACCATAGGAGTGATTATATCTCAGACATCCCAGTGACCAAGAGCGTATAGTCAAAGGCAATAGGGAGCTCGGGCAAGATGGAAAGGCTTAATTTAGTTCACTAGATTCTTGGGAGTTATGGTAGATTTAGTCTTGATTTGTTTGTCCTCAGATAATCAGGCCCAGACTTCTAGAAAAAATAGAGGAAAAAAGAATAGGGAAGACCAACTTTTTTCTTAAGAGTTGGTTGTTGAACATTTGCCAGCTTATCACTGGAAATAGTTTGAATTAAGATGTCAAAAGATATATCCAGCACCAACTGTCTTATGCCATTGTGTCTACAATCTATACTATTATTTACTGTCAGCATAATAGGCTGTGCATTTACCACATTTAGTACCAGCATCAGCCAGGTGCCCGGCAGAAAAAAAAAATGGCTCACTCAAAAATGATATTTTGATCAGGGTTTAGAGTGCGGTGAGTAGAAACTAGAAGGAACAGTGCAAATAATCGTGAAGCACCCGTACTATTCTTAGCCTGAAATACACAGGGAAGGGACCCACTATTAGAACGTGGAGACAGGGCAGCTGTGGAGAGAGGAGCACTTAACAGGAGCGGTGGCCTCCGGAGGAGGGATGCAGTCAGTCTAAGGGAGCCCCTGCGAGGGAGTCAGGAGAGTACTCTGGGGTCACACTTTTCCCTTGACAACCTGCTGATCTCTTCATTGCCCAAACCCAGTCCTCAGTCACAGGGCATGGAGCCCATTGACAAAGTTGCTACAGGTCAGACTCATGGCAAAAAGTAAATGGAGTGCCTTTGGGGGTGTGGATGAAAGATTTCCAATGCAGAACCTATAGGTGTTGGTTTTATGTGTTTCTGCTGTGTGTGTGTGTGTGTGTGTGTGTGTGTGTGTGTGCACTATGCAAGATGCTAGGCCACAGAGAATTGCTTTTGTTATTTATTTACAAAGAAGTAACCAACAATAAATGAACTATAGTTTCCACATCAACGCCCTAACCAAACATTAATAATAGGGCCATTCTGGGTCCAAGACCTCATGTCACCATTTTTGCTGTGATTCATCAGGATAAGTGGCTATAACTGGGTTAAGCGAACCCTAGACTTTAATGTTTTCTTCTTCGAGAACCATCCAGAGTAAGTGGCTGGTGGGAAGAGTTGGTGCAGTTTTCCTAGTGGGCTTTTGTGTCCATTTCACAGAGGCCCCTGCCTGGGAGTTTGTTGGGGCCAATTGCATGCATCTCTTCCCCACTTCAGTTCAGTGGCATCATGTTGGCAGCTTAAAATTGGCCATGGAGTGAGAATTTATATGACAGAAATCAGCAAATTCAATAAATAATTTTATTTCTTTCCCCATAGAGTTTGTCTTTAAACATTGAGCAGCACGCCACTGCCTTTGTATTTGGTAATTTTCTGAATAAATTACTGAGGGAAGTTCTAGGAGACAGAACTTTCTGCTAGGTCTCAGCTGTGGGGGTCTCCCTCCTTGTCTTAGCATTCTTTTCTCAAAATTTGATTTTCAGTTTTCCTAAAACTCTCAATTTTTTAATTCTCTTCCTCCTACCCACCCTAGTGCAAGCCAACTAGGGTGTCATGGAATTTATAGCTTAGTTACATCTTTATAACTGCTTTCCTATTTTATTGCATATATATCAACCCAGCTGAGCTGCTCCTTGTCAATCAGGATAAGATGTTTTTGTTTGTTATTACTATATTAGTCTTTCCATTCAATCAAAATGAGGGTCTGTGATGTGTTGGACAGTGATGGGTGTGAGGGGCATTGAGAGAGAACCGGGGTGCAGCAGATAACTTGTGGGGGTTCGGAAGACAGTATTTATAACCTTCCTTCTTGGCAAGTTGGTATTTGTAGGTGGGGGGGTATCTCTGTCTTGCCATGGATGTTCACAGCATATTGTTTTCAGATGTAGAACAAGTGACGGAGGGGCATTAGAGCTGAGACTTGACTCAGGAGATTATTAACAAGGATCAAATACAACATTTAATTGCTCTGTTTGCCCTTCCAGAGCCACTTCCCTCTTGTCCTGCTCTGCTCTGAGCCCTGGGAGGCAGACCTCTGCGGCTTGTATACGGAGGCTTCTTTACCTTCTACTCTCCTACTGGGTTTATTCAATAGAAGGCGCCAACAGGAGATGGAAGGAAGAGATAAACCAGTTTAGCAATGACTGTTTCTCTGCCAATACCTATGGCTCTCTCCAGTTCCCAGGACACCCTTCCTCCTTCTCCATTCCTGTCTCTTCATGTTAGAAGTGACAGCTCCATTTTGTTAGAATTTTAACAGACCCTGAGTATATCACCAATCCATGTTGGTTCTCTTAACTATGCTCACCCTCTTGTAAAAACAGAAAATCCTTTAACACTCTTTAATCAACTCATTTGATTGGACCATCTATTCCCTGTCAGGATACTGACTAAGTAGGATATTTTAAAATTTAATTTAATTTATTTATATTTTTGAATTTATTGGGGTGACATCCTATATAATAAAGAGCTAATATGCTAATTAGACTAAACAGCAGAACGACAGTCTGGACGACCTTCTAGACAAAGCCGGGGCCGCAAGGGCCGGCCAAGGCTGCGAGGACCCAGCCCCTTGCACGAATTTCATGCATTGGGATTCTAGTTAGTTAATAAAATCATATAGGTTTCTGATACACAACTCTTTAATACAGCACCTGTATATTATATTGTGTGTTCACCACCCCAAGTCAAATCTCCTTCCATCACCATTTATTCCCTCTATACCCTCTTATACCTTCCCAACTCCCTCCCCCTCTTGTAATCACCATACTGTTGTTATATTGTTATAATGAGGTTTTCAAATATGGATTTTTAGTTAAGTAAATATAAGTATAGATTTTTTCATAACAGGTGGGACTTTCTTGCACACCCAACCCCAAACCAAATTGAAGCACCTTATTGACTCAGTCTTCCAAGGAGTAATGTTATTCCTTTTGGCCTCACCAAATTATTCTCATTTTCCATTCTTATTTATTGCAAAAGACACTTGGCTCATGACTTCCTTTCTCTTTATATTGCACACTAACCTCATGCTCATCCTTTTGTCACTTGCCCTTAAATACAACAGTTACTCCTCATACCCCATTATGTGTAACAATTTCTTCTAGTCCAGAAGTATTTCTGCAATAGCAATTAATTATGTGGGTGTGCTAGTTTTATTAAAGGATTTGGAAATACCACAATTGCTGTAAATGTCTTTAGTATTTCAAGAATATAGAAAGGCTACGAGTACATCTGGCAGAGATAGTCTATTACCTACCAATCCAAATACTAGTACTTTCACATCTGTTATGCTTAACAATTTTAAACTAATGTATTCATTGCAAAAACAGCAGAACAAAAATGATATCCAGCTATGAGCTCTATTTTCATATCTATATTTAAAATGTTTTTAATATTCACCATTTTACACTCACTAAATCTCCCCTGACATTTTGCTATCAGGAAATCATCAATTACAAACCGAAGAAATCCTCTAAGGACCTGTAAAATGCAATACACATTGGCAGGGAGGGAATTCAAAGTTCACCAGAGACTGCTATTAACAAAATCTCCCCAAATTCATACAAATGAATAAATTTCGTCACCATCTTGAAAATCCATATGAATTATTACTTCGAAGAGAGAGTCAATCAGAATCTAACTTTGGAATCTAGCCTCCAGAGGAAAGTATTCCATAAAGTGATGAACATGAATAGAAAATTCACACTACAAAAAAATATTTAAAAAATATCATATTAAAAAATTAATGTTACTAATGAAATTATGGAAAATAAAACACTGAATATTTTTGGCCTTTCAAATTAGAAAGTATTTTAAAAAATAATATTGATGACTGCTTTGAAAAAACAATATAGTATTGCAGTTAGAGCATGATCTTTGAAGTCGCACTGCCTGGGTTTGAGTCTCCACTTCATTTCTAACTAACTTTGGACATGAAACTTCATCTGTTTGTGACAGTTTTGCAATCTGTAAGATGGAAATAATGGTAGTATACTTTACAGAGTTAAGAAAATTTGAAAATACAGCATCTACAAAATAGAATTTGACCTGTCACAAAGTTAATGTTAGTAATTATCAGTAATTATTACAACTACAATGAATGATAATGACCTATTCTGAGAAGGGCAGTGAATTGGGTTTTGAACAAACATTTCTTTATACTGTAATGGGAGTGTAAATTGGCATAAACTTTCTGAAGAAAACTTTACTATAAGCATATAGAGCTTAAAAAGTTAGTTTTCTCCAATACAGTAAAATTGTTTCTAAGCATTTATCCTAAGGAAATTGTAACAAGTATTTCTTTCCAATGATGTTAATTTTAGCATTACTTATAGACAATGATAAGAAATTTTGCTTAAAATGCCAATATGAAAATAATTTGATGAAATATGTAACAAATAACACTTTAAAATATTATTTAATGTCTTATATATATTATATGTGAAAAGGCAGAATATAAATATTCATGTGGTTGGACTCTAATGTTTGCTTTAAATATACATTTTATAAATTATAGAATGCATAAAATTTTATATATGACAAATATTTTCTATATGCATGAAAATGTGTAAAGAAATCCATAAAAATTAGGACTTTAAAAGGCACTATTGCAGGTGATTTTTGTTGACCTCTTTATATATTTGTTTTCTAAGATTTTTATTATAATCATTAATTAGCTTCAAAATCTGATAAAAGACTCCTTAAATATCTTATATGTAATCAGCAGATGTTCAAGTTAGAGCAATTCTTTATGGTCTCCTACTCATCTTTCTTTCCTGACAGTTGCATGCTCAATTAGATGCATTTACAACTTCATGCACAATTGATAACTTTTTGTCCTGTGACTATAATTGCCTGGTCAGCAATTATAGTCTTGACACCAATTTAGTAGTCAAACATAAACATCTCTATTTTTGAGTTACTTCATAATTAATATTTACTTATTATTTATTTAGAATATACTACATGACAGGCATTATTAATTACTTTGCATGGATTATCTACTTTAACTTTTATGAATATCTTGTGAATTAGGTACAGTATTCTCTTTTTTATGGAAGATGAGGAATTGAAAGTCTATTGAGATCTAGCTGAGTTGCACAAGGTCCAAAACTGAAATTTGATGTCAAATCAATCTGACTCAGAGTCTAAGCTTTAACCCCTGTGTATGTTGCCTCTTAATAAGAGCCTCATGCATACCTAGCATCTTTGTTCTCACTATTAGAAACAAAAAAGAAAAAAAACTATTTAAAAGTATAATCTACGATTTCTGATGTCTTAAAATTATTATAAAAGAACTTGGAATTTAACTGTAGCTAATATATAAACTAGACAACCACACTAAATTGGAAATTAGTTGTAGACATTTTGCTAAAGAGAATACATTTACAAAGTAAAATAAAAAGAATTAATCAAACAGAAAATGTTTGGCAAACCATATTATTATTTTTTTGCAAGAAAAAATCTTATAAAAATATCTGCTCTTTATGGAAACTAATTTATTAACAATAGAAATATTTCTTGTTTTGTTTTGACTTCAGGGTGATGATTTTGTGGATGGTGGGATATGTTCGCCTTTATTTTATCATAATGATACTCAGATGATACTTTGTAGTTATTATCAGGTCATTTCTTAATAGGTCTTGGTTTGCTAAGTGGACCATGAAGGTTGAAGAAATGATATATTTTTCATATGGAAATATTGAGCTAAAGTAGAAATTGATTCTGCTCCTGGTTCTGTCACTAATTTGCTACAGTTGCCTACACAGAGAGGATAAGGGTTAGACACCATTTCCTCACTTGTGTAATGAAAGGGTAATTTATAATCTCATACACGCCTTTTAACTATATCATTCAATGAATATGGTAATACTAGAACATCATTAGTTATACAGTAAATATTTATAGAATGAATAGATATGTTTAAGCTACTTCCTAATCCAGTGATGGCGAACCTATGACATGCGTGTCAGAGATGACACGCGAACTCATTTTTTTGGTTGATTTTTCTTTGTTAAATGGCATTTAAATATATAAAATAAATATCAAAAATATAAGTCTTTGCTTTACTATGGTTGCAAATATCAAAAAATTTCTATATGTGACATGGCACCAGAGTTAAGTTAGGGTTTTTCAAAATGCTGACACGCCGAGCTCAAAAGGTTCGCCATCACTGTCCTAATCCTATCTATTCTTCAAGGCCTAACTGAAGCCTCACTCCCTTCATGAAGACTCCCTTACATACTCAAACTGCCTGAACTCATAAATGGTCAGGGTGGCAATCACATGTTACCTTTAAGCATTGCTCAATAATATCACACTGAAAGTCCTAGTTTAAAACAAGTTGTAAATCAACTTGACAGAGAAAGGTTTTTGACCCATAACTTTACACAATCCTCGGATTCAATCACAGTGTGGTCTTATAGTTGATGCTTAGCAAAGTCTTATTAAATGCAGAGTAAAATTGGAATCATCCACTAGATTCAGAATTTTCAATCTCAGGACATTTCTTGTATCAAAATGAGGTTCTGCAGATTGCAGTCTAGGTCTTCCCTATGCCTGATGCTATTTGATCATCATCATCATCATCATCATCAAAATCATTATCTTCATGATCAAGAAGCATTTATTTGGTCCTTCTGGAATGAATGGCACCCTATCTCTGGGTGAGATGGGAAGCAGCTGGCTATCATTTTCTATATAATAACCTTTCATATGTGTAAGATGATTTCCAGAGTCTAAGATCATTAACTTTAAAAGAGTCTCAGATATTGGACAAGGTCAATTGCTACAAGAGAAGGAATGAGAGGAATGAAGGAGAACATGTTATGGGGAGAGGAGGAATTGTGTGTTACTAGCTTGCTACACATCTCTCCGCCCAGTGTAATGCAGCAGGCAAGTGCAGGAGAAGATGAGCTGTCAGTCTCTTGGTGCACATCATTTATCATGGGTCCTCTTACATCCTCAGAGGCAGAGGTGCCCCTGTTAGTATGCAGAGCTTGTCATGGGACCAGTAGTGTCTGTGCACACCCAGTGCACTTTTGTTCTTGTCAGTTAATGTAGCTGAGAATGGTTGCATGTCAGGATTGCAATTTCAACAGTGCTCTTGGCAGTTGAAATTAGACTCAAATCCCTGAATATAGATTTAAAGAGATAGATGGTTTTCCTCATTCTCCAAAGAGGTGGGGGATACATTTAGAGCACTCTCTTGGCAGTCTTGTTTTCAGGTAAAATTTCACCTAAAATCTGTAGCGTAGGTCTGGGAGAGGACTAAGTTTGGACAAATTAGATAAAGAATAGAGACCACCCTGAAAATATGCACATGATGTCCACATTGAACTGTTTACTTCTAGAATTAATCATTTTGTGTCAATACTCAAACATCTATTCACAAAGAAGTAGTTGTTTCTGGAACACTGCAACAAAAAGTAAGGGCCAGTTTAAATAAAAATACAAATTTGGTCACCATCCTCCTTTGAATAGAAGGGAAACCATGAAACTTCAGCTTTTAAAATAGCATCTCTTTTCTAGTTATTTTTTTTTATTGGCCAAAGTCAGAGCTACATATTTCTTGACTGTATTTAATTTTTAGTTCTTTCTTTCTTTTTTTTTAAAAAATATATTTTTTATTGATTTCAGAGAGGAAGGGAGAGGGAGAGAGATATAGAAATATCAATGATGAGAGAGAATCATTGATCAGCTGCCTCATGAATGCCCTCTACTGCAGATACGGCCTGCAAACTGGGCATGTGCCCTTGACCAGAATTGAACCCAGGACCCTTCAGTCTGCTCTATCCACTGAGCCAAATCAGCTATGGCTTTTAGTTCTTTCTATGTCTTCATTTCATTCGATTCAAGATATTTATCTCTCTCTATATAAATTTTTTCTTGGTTTTTGATTTTTAGACCAAATAATTACATTTAATTGATATGGAAGATGGAAAGTTAGGACCCATAAAGGCAGAAACAAAGACTAAAACAATGAGAAGGATATTTTAGGATCAGGGGGATTTAATAGTACTCAGAGGTTTTAATTAATTAATTATTTATTTTTTATTGGTAGTTCTTCTTTTTCTAATACTTTTTGCTCAGGCACTGAAAATATTCTTTGGCCAAATACTGACACTGAAGCAAACAAGGCAGGTTTCCCCTTCCCCTAGGCTTTTCCCAGTAACTTCTCACTGCTCCTTCAGTCAGAATTGAACAGTGTTCATGAGGATCAAATTTCCTGGGGCAATTCCAATTTCATAGAATTTCTATTGTCTCTCAAAAATATATAAAAGCAATTTATAGCATATAACCTGATTCGGGGATTGGAAAAAATAAGGCATTAGTCAATTGGTTAGTCAGTATGTATATTTGTACATATGTATGCATACATATATACACATGTATGTTATATGTGTGTTTAAAATAAACTGTATGCATGCAGTGTATGTATATACTAGAAGCCTGGTGCATGAATTTGTGCCCCAGTGGGGTCCCTCAGCCTGGCCTGTGGTATTGGGCCAAAATCAGCTCTCCAACATCCCCTGAGGGGTCCCGGATTGCAAGAGGGCACAGGCCAGCCCAACGGCCCCTACCAGTGCATGACCAGGGCTAGGGAGGGACACGGGAGGTTGGACAGCTGGGGAGGGACTGTGGGAGGGCTCCAGGGCATATCCAGCCCATCTTGCTCAGTTCTGATTGGCCAGACCCCAGCAGCAAGCTAACTTACCGGTCAGAGCGTCTGCCCCCTGGTGGTCAATGCATGCCATAGTGAGCAGTTGAGTGGCCTTAGCATATCATTAGCCTATTACACTTTGATTGGTTGAATGGCCAAATGGGCACTTAGCATATTAGACTTTTATTATATAGGATACATGCAGTGATTCTTATTTTCATTAGTTCTGTTGTATGAAGTTGTTGCCAACCGAGTTAGCAAACACTAAACACTAAATCATTACATGGACAGGGTTAGGTTCCTGCAAGCCTCTCATCACAACATTCTTATTCTTATTAACCGATCAATACATAGCCTTGTTTTATGTGTATTGTTTAAAGACTTTTTATTCAATATATATTGCTGAATCGTTAAAAACAGACTTAAGACCAACAGCATTATAATGTATGTTTGAATGAAGGTTATCTAACATGTGTATTTCTGAAAAGCACATCACAGACTTTCTGCACTTAGTACCACTAGGCAACACTTAGCACTACACTTGGGGCCCATTTTAAACAGAAAAATAAACAAAAAGCACAACAATACAAAAATGTGGCACTTAATGTAACATAAAAACTTAAAAAGCCTAAAAAAATTGGCAATGTTAGTAATTTCCTGGGCAGTCCTAAGATGAATGGAGAATCAGCCTTATCATTTACCTTCTATGTCCCCATTTATAAGCCCTGAATAAAGACACTGACCCTCAGAACTATGACACTAATACTGTCACTTCCCAAAAAGCAATTTCTGAATTTTCTGTTCTATCACATTCATCTGTGTCTACGTTCAGACCAGTAACAAACTGTTTTGATACTATCTATACTAATAAAAGGGTAATATGCTAATTAGACTGGGAGACCTTCTGGATGACCTTCCAGATGTCCTTCCAGACAAAGCCGTGGCTGTGGGGGCTGAGGCAAGCCGCCAAGGCTGGGAGGGCCCATCACAGAGCCCAGCCAGGTGGGCAGGGCCTCCCTCTGCTCTGAGATTGATCCCTGCAGACAGGGATCAATGGCGGAGCCTAGGCTGGGTGGGAAGGGCCTCCCTATGCTCTGCCATTGATCACAGAGCCCAGGCCTGGTGGGCAGGGCCTCCCTGTGGGTGGGGATTAATAGCGGAGCCCAGGCAGGATGGGAAACGCCTGCCTCTGCTCTGCCATTGATCGCAGAGTCACAGAAGGGTGGGCAGGGCCTTGATGTGGGCAGGGATCAATGGTGAGCCCAGGCCTTGTGGGAAGGGCATCCCTCTGTTCTGCGATTGATCTCTGAGGGCAGGGATCAATGGCAGAGCCCAGGCCTGGTGGGCAGGGCCTTCCTGTGGGCAGGGGTTAATGGCAGAGTGCAGGCCAGGTGGGAAATGCCTGCCTCTGCTCTGCCATTGATCCCAGAGCGCCAGCAGGAGGGGCAGGGCCTCCATGTGGGTGGGGATCAATGGTGAGCCTGGGATATGTGGGGAGGGCCGCCCTGTGGGAAGCAATGCATGGCAGAGCCCAGGCCGGGTGGGAAGGGTCTCCTTCTGTGAGGCATCGATCTGGGGACCCCATGATCCATCACCTCACAGAGGGAGGCCCAGGCCACTGGCCAGTGACACTGTGGTGGATGGGCAGGGCCTGCCAGCTATCTCCACACAGAGGGAGCCCAGGCCAGCCAAGCGATGGCACCCTATGCCTTTTGCCCACAGAGGGAGGCAACCGGTGGCAGAGTGGGGGACGGCGCCACACAGATCGCAAGCAGTGGCAACTTCAGGGGTGGGGCCAGCTTCTGGCAGCCGTAGGAAGGAAAGCCCTGATAGGCCCCTTCCCCTGCCAACCCTGCCCCCAATTTCCCCCTCCCACTCTTGACCCTGACAGTAGGGAGGTGGGAGCTTGATTCTAAGCCCTGATAGGCCCCTTCCCCTGCCAACCCTGCCCCCCAATTTCCCCCTCCCACTCCTGACCCTGACAGTAGGGAGGCGGGAGCTTGATTCTAACTGTCCCTCTCCAGGCCTTCGTTGATGACAGAATATGTCTGAAGACCAACTATTGTCACAGTGCACCTCTGAAGCCAAAAGAAGCCAGTGGTGTTGACACAATATATATGAAGACCAACTATTTACACAATGTACCTCTACAGCCAAAAGAAAGCAGTGTCATCAACAGAAAATGTCTGAAGCCCAACTATTGGCACAATGTACCTCTGAAGCCAAAGAAAGCAGCAGCATCGACAGAATTTGTCTAAAGACAAACTATTGGCACAGTGTATCTTTGAAGCCAAAAGAAAGTGTCGTCGTCTACAGAATATGTCTGAAGACCAACTATTGGCACAAGGTGCCTCTGAAGCCAAAAGAAGCTGGCATCGTCAACACAATTTATCTGAAGACCAACTATTGGCACAACGTACCTTTGCAGCTGAAAGAAAGCGGCATTGTCGACAGAATATATCTGAAGAACAGCCATCGACAAGTACTGCCAATACTGGTAGGAACTGCCTTCACAGTGAAAATGAAGTAAATGAGGTTGCCATTATTGAACATAGTTGTGGTGGAATGACTGTTCGATGTGAATTCTGCCTATCACTAAATTTCTCTGATGAAAAACCATCTGATGGAAAATTTACTCAATGTTGTAGCAAAGGTAAAGTTTGTCCAAATGATATACATTTTCCAGATTACCTGGCATCTTTAAAAAAATGATAAATGAAGATTATGACAGTAAAAATTTCATGGGCAATATTCGTTTGATAAATAGTTCTTTTGCTTTTGCTTCAATGGGTGCAAATATTGCATCACCATCAGGATATGGGCCATACTGTTTTAGAATACACAGACAAGTTTATCACCGTACTGGAACTTTACATCCTTTGGATGGTGTTTCTCGGAAGCTTGCTCAACTCTACATTTTAGATATGGCCAAAGCGACAAGTAAAAGATTAGCTATGCAAGAAAACCAAGGTTGCTCAGAAAGACTCATGATCAACATCAACAACCTCATGTATGAAATAAATGAATTAACAAAATCGTACAAGATGCTACATGAGGTAGAAAAGGAAGCCCAATCTGAAGCAGCAGCAAAAGGTATTGCTCCCACAGAAGTAACAATGGCAAT
>NW_005369870.1:1765779-1774525 GCF_000412655.1 Myotis brandtii | reverse complement strand
GTGTTTGGATGTCCTTCTGATGCAGACAAATTATGGGATGAGCATAAATCTCATTTTATTGAAGATTTTTGTTGGAAATTACACTGAAGAGAAGGTGCCTGTGTGAACTGTGAAATGCATGCCCTTAACAAAATTCAAGAGGTATTCACATTGCATGGAATAAAATGTTCACATTTCAAACTTCTGGACTATCCTTTATTAACAAATACAAATACATGTGATGATTGTATGAGCGACAACAGGCAGAGGTTTTGATAAATTCTCTGAATGATGAACACTTGGCAGCCTTTCAGACTATAACTTTAGCATTTGAATATCAAACTGTACACCCCAAATGCTTTTTCTTGGAAAAACATATCTGTATAAAGTTTTAATACATTGTATTAGAGGTCGTGGTGGTACTGTTTTACTTACAGCGTCTATAGGAATTGCTACAAATTTACTTCTGGGTGGAAGATTTATATTGGGAATGATATAAATTACCAATTCCATTAAATGAAACTTCAATTTCTAGACTCAATATAAAGAGTGAAGTTGCTAAAAACCATTAAAAATGCCAAACTTCTCATTATTGATGAATTCACCATGGCACCAGTTATGCTATAAATACCATAGATAGATTACTAAGAGAAATTATGAATGTCTTATAGTTTATAGTGAATAGATCTTATACATCCTCTATCAGATGTATCCCTAATTTTTCATATCTTTGTTATTATCTGAAGTGGTATTTTTATTTAAATATTCAATTGTTTGTTATTGGTAATTAGAAATACAATGGATTTTTATGTTGATGTTCTATCCTGAAATTTTCCTAAACTTACATATTGGTTCTAGTGGTTTTCTTGTGGATTCCATGAGATTTCCTCCATAGACAATAATGCTATTGATTAACGAAAGTTCTATTTCTTCTTTTCCAATATTTATTTTTTGTCTTGTTGTACTGGTTAGACCCTTCACTATATTAAATAGAAGTAGTAATAGTAGACATTCTTGACTGGTTTCTTATCTTAGAAGGAAAGCATTCAAATTTTTATCATGAAGTAATTTTTAAGTACCCATTATCCACCCCCATCTTCCCTCTGAGTTTCAGCAATCTGTTCCATGCTTCTATGTCTCTGGATCTATTTTGTTCAATGGTTTATTTTGTTCATTAGATTCCACATATGAGTGAGATCATGTGAAACTTATCTTTCTCAAACTGGCTTATTTTGCTTAGCATAATACTCTCCAGGTTAAGTAAAAACTTTTTAAAGTGACTACTAAAGCATTTGAAATCACATATGTAGCTTGAAATGCACACACGTATTTATATTTAATATGATATAATTTACATGCCATATATCACCCATTTAACTGTACACATCATTAGTCTTATTAGGTTCTCAGAGTTGTTCTCCATCACCATGATCAATTTTAGAAAAGTTCATCACCTCCAGAAGAAAGAATGTGCCCATTAGAAGTCACTCCACATTTTTTTCATACCTTCAAGCCCTCGGCAACCCCAAATCTATTTTCTCCACTTATATTTGTCTATTCTGATCATTTTATAGAAATTTAACTATACAATATTTTGTATAATTATTGCATAATTAATTGGTTTATTTCACTTAGCATATATTCAAGGCTCATTCATGTTGTAGTTTATATCAGTACTTAATTCCTTTTTATGGATAAATAATATCTGATTGAATGGCTAAGCAACATTTTTCTTATCCATTTTTTAGTTGATGGACATTTGGGTTGTTTCTATTTTTTGGCTGTTATGAGTAATGCTGCTATAAATATTTGTGTATAAATTTTTATGCAAACATATGTTTAAATTTCCCTTGAGTTTATATGTAGTAGTGAAATTGCCTCATCATATGAAAACTTTATCTTTGTTTTTGTTTTTTTGAGGAACAGACTATTTTCCACAGTGACTGATCCACTTTACATCCCCATTAACAACACAGAAGGGTTCATTTTCTCCCATCCTTGCAATGCTTCTTATTGTCCATCTTTTTTTATTTTAGCCATTCCAATTAGTATGAAGTGGCATCACATTATGGTTTTGACTTGCATTTCTCTAATGATTAATGATGTTGAGTATTTTTTTCATGTGTTTAACAGCCTTTTCTATATTCTTTTTGGAGAAATATCTATTCAAATTCCTTGCTCCATTTTAAACTGGAATTGTTTTGTTGTTGACTCATAAGGATTCTTTATATATTCTGTTTATAAGCCTCCTGTCAGATACATGATTTGAAAACATATTCTCCCATTTTGTGAGTGGTCTTTTCACTTTCTTGATGATGTACTTTGCAGCACAAAAGTTTTTATTTTTATGAAGTCCAAAGTACTTATTTTTTCTTTGGTTGCTTGTCCTTTAGGTGTCATAGCTAAGAAACAATTGCCTGCTATAAGTTAATTAAGATTTATGCCTATGTTTTCTTCTAAGAGTTTTCCCTATTATATTTAGGTATTTGATCTATTTGAGGAGAGGGTCCAAATTTATGCTTTCATATCACAATATGCAGTTGTACCTGAATAATCCTCCTCATATGTTTTTAGAACTAATCAGAGTATTTTGTTGAAGATTTTTATATCTATATTCATAATTGATACACTGCATTATCCTATAGTTTTTTTGTTTGTTTGTTTTGTTTTTGAATTCCAGAAAACAGTGCTTGTTTCAATCACCAACTCCTGACCCAGGTATTTCTATTTAGGTGTCAAGGATAATCTCAATGATGTCCAATCCTCAGAGGTCTGTACTTTGTAAATCCAATAAATCGAGACCTAATAAATCCATAAACAAGATACTTTCTCTTTATTAGCTCTTCACTTTAATTAAAGTTTTATTTCTGTATGTGGCTTTTAGATAAAGTGAAAGTTGAAACCATAAATCTAAACCTTAAATAGCAAACCTTTTCTTTAGGCTTGTATGTTGGCAACATTATTGCTGAGACAGCTTAAATAATTAATAATTACTATTAACAAACAGCTCTGGGCAACATGATCTCAGAGACAGCTCTATATTTTCAGCACCAGTGGCCTATCACTATGGAGATATCTAGAAAAACGTTTAGAGACAGGCAGGAAAGAGGTCATCCAAGACTCTCAGGCAAAATGGTACTCTAAAAGGAAAAATGTCTCACAATTTTGTGATTGTCCTATTCTTTGGATTTTCTTAGACTCACCAAGTTAATGTGAGGAAGAATGTTCCTCGCCTTGCATTACTGTGTAATCAAAGTTATTTACTTGCACATTTTGGGAATTGCAAATGATTCTGACCTTTGCTACAGTATTATGAGCAGAAAGGAAAACTGTCCTTTTAAAACTTGCCTCTTGATGTTAATAAATTAGGGACCTCTCACAGTTCTTTCTATGCCAGACTCCATTTGTCGTAATGTTGAATTGAAGTTTCCAGGTGAGATGAACAGCTGCCAAGTTAGCTTTTCAAAATGTGGTCTTTAGGAACATAATACTTTATTATCCATGTTGTGCCATTCTATGCTGAGTAGTAGTTAAAATAATGAGAGGTCTGACTAAGTGATCTATTTCAAGGTCTATTTTCTCCTTAGCAAGTGGTGCACCTTCAGACTGTTCCATCCATCTGTTCTTCCTCAGGGCACAAGAAGCAAGCCAGTTGGCTGGAACTAAAGCCTTTCCCCTGCTTTTTAAAAAATACACTTATACACTGAATTCAGCCTCTAATATGTTTATCTAAAACCAAGCTTTGGCTTCCCCAGAGTCACATCTTCTTTCACTAGTTAAGAATATTTTCCATTTGTTTCGAGTTTAAAAGTTTGCCAGTTTCCTGTAGCTACTAATTAAGGGCACTTAGTTCTATTTTTTTCCAACCCTCCAAACTCCAGCACCTGATTGATTACAGAACAAGATTTATTATTATTCACAAGTCTAGTTCTATTCCTTTATGGCAGAACATAATTTCCTCTTAAAAGCTTTTTGAGAAAAGATGCAATAATCTTCAAATTTGGCTTGGACATCAAATGGCTTTTATTAAGCAACAGTTTGAGTTGAGTACAAATGAATCTAAAACATATTTCAAATAATAGGGTAAAATGCCTCTGGAATTCATATATGCGGTCTTTCCAAAAGTAAAACAATTGAAAATTTGTCGCGGTGCTTGGCAAAACTCAGGGCCTGCATGAGCTTCTTGGGAAGAAATAGAAGAAATCCAGATTTATGGGAAGAGGACATTTTATTCATTACCTCTAGTCATGAAATAGGATAATCTGTTAATAATTTTTGTACCTTTAGGAATAATAATGGATGTTATGGAAACTTACCTCCCTGCATAAAAAAAGAATTGCACTAATTAACTGCAGTGCATTTGGTCTTTAAAAACAGTTTTCTGCAGTGTCGCACAGGACTAAAGGGAATGGAATAACACCAGAATTCCAGACACTATGCAGGCACGGGAGGGGCTAATTTGTGGTCTCCTTCGATATTCCCAGACACAATTTAATGCGTCCTGTATTCATCTATAGAGCTGGAAATAGGTGTTGACCCTTGCTCATCCTCTCATAGTTTGTAAATTGCAAACTGAAAGAGCCCTTAGAGCAGTGGTTCTCAACCTGTGGGTCGCGACCCCTTTGGGGTCAAACGACCCTTTCACAGGGGTCGCCTAAGACCATCAGAAAACACATATATAATTACATATTGTTTTTGTGATTAATCACTATGCTTTAATTATGTTCAATTTGTAACAATGAAATTGGGGGTCATCACAACATGAGGAACTGTATTAAAGGGTCGCGGCATTAGGAAGGTTGAGAACCACTGCCTTAGAGCGTCTCTGTCATGATTGTAATTTGATCTGAGTATAGGTCAGTTTTCAAAGAGGTCTTTTTCTAATCTCCTCCATCAAAATCAGGTCTCCCTCTCCATTAGTTTCTTTCTCATAGAACCTGTTTATTTTCCTTTCTAATCTTTATTAAAATTGGTAAATTACAATTTATTTATGCTTGTCTGATGTCTACTACCCCATTAAACCATTACCTGTGGCTGTATCATATACCTCTTTTTGCCCTGAATAATATCCTCACAGCCTCACCTCTGATTTCAGCCACTCATCTCTCAATAATGAGAGTTTCTTGACTCCAGGAGTCTTGCATTTTACCTCTTGAGCTTCTCTTATGCTGCAGACTTTGTGGGGCCCACTCATCAAGCAGGCATTTTCAATATGTAATACAGGGAGTTAATGTCCTGGGGACAACTTTCATCCAATGGGGTCTAGAGTTGATACAGAAATGCCTTGATCTATTCTTGAATAAACAGTGCTGAACTATTGGACTCACTCATAATTTGAGTTCTGGACTTACTATTGCCTCTAATAAATGCTATACAATTGTGAATGTAGCTTATTTGCTCAGGTGTCTTGATCAAGATGTTCATAAGCACACTGGAAAGGTCCAATTTTTCTTTTTAAATGTAATTAATAGAGGTCTAGGGTTTGCAAAAAGTTAGCTGTATTGTTGAATTTTGAATCCTTACAATGTGTCAAAATGGTTTACCTAGCACTGCACCTAGGGTTCTTTGGCCCTTTTGTCAACCAATCAGCTGATCTTTGCCCCTCACTATGTTGCCTTTTACTGGACTCTGTCTTCAGATTCATGCTCAGAATTCTCCTTTTCTGACAAATCATGCCTGGTTCTTGCTCTTCACTTCAGGTGGGGTTAGAGAGACCCTTGTTCTCATCCACCACCTCTTTCCCACTGAGTTCTGGCAAGAACATCAGAGTCCTCTGTGCTCATTTGTTTTCATCATCCTCTTTATTAAGGATCTTTATATTTTTCTCAAAATTTCATAGCATCTAGGTTTACACATAGCTCTCTAATAAACTGTTTTGTCTCCAGAGTTGGGAATTCAAACCAGCTGCCTTTTGCAAAACCTAAAATGCTTAGGGATTTTTCAAAACCAGCTCTACTCTTTGAATTGTGATCTGAGGCAAGAGAGTCCTCAATGTGCCTTAGGTTTTAGAACCTAAGTAAGGGTCACTTTCTGTAGATGGGCAGCTCAGAGTTGTGAAGAAAGTAACTTATGTTTAGAAAAGGTTGAATACTTTTTCTCTATCAGTCATGATTGATTGGTATATTACCTAACCCCCTTTTAAAACACAGGAGGGTGGGGAATTAGCTAAGATATGGAAGCAACCTATGTGTCCATCAATAGATGAATGGATCTATCTCTATCATCTATCTATCATCTATCTATCTATCTATCTATCTATCTATCTATCTATCTATCATCTATCTTACTCAGAAGTAAAAGAATGAAATCTTGTGACAACATGGATGGACCTAGAGCATATTATGCTAAGTGAAATAAGTTAAAGAAAGGCAAACACCATATGATTTCACTTATATGTGGAATCTAAAAATAAAAACAAATGAATAAACAAAACAAAACAGAAACAGAGCCATAGATATAGAGAATAAACTTATGGTTGCGAAGGGGAAGGGGGAGATGGAATGAGTAAAATAAAGAGAATAAAAAAGCAAACAAACAACCTAACTATATCTATCTATCTATCTATCTCTATCATCTATCTATCATCTATCTATCTATCTATCTATCTATCTATCTATCTATCTATCATCTATCTTACTCAGAAGTAAAAGAATGAAATCTTGTGACAACATGGATGGACCTAGAGCATATTATGCTAAGTGAAATAAGTTAAATAAAGGCAAACACCATATGATTTCACTTATATGTGGAATCTAAAAATCAAAACAAATGAATAAACAAAACAAAACTGAAACAGATCCATAGATATAGAGAATAAACTTATGGTTGCAAAAGGGACAGGGGAGGTGGAATGAGTAAAATAAAGAGAATAAAAAAGCAAACAAATAGCAAACAAATAAAAATGATGGGAGAAAGACTAAAGAAAAAAAACACTTGATTTTGTTCAAAGAAATAGAGATCAACTAGGAAGTTTATTGATTGTAATTCAAAAAAACACAGGAGGGTGGAAAATTCCATCTAAAATGTAATGAAGTGGGTATTATTTTATTGATGAAGAAACTAAGGCTCAAAAAGATTAAATACTTTGCTCAGACAGTTAAAAAATAGTAGAAGTGGGACTCTACCCAAGAACTATTTAGTATTTTCAGAAGCTTCACTTTTTCTATAATATCATGCAGCAGCCCTTGACAAAATAAGCCAAAAAACAAACAAAAAAATGCTGTCCATATGGATAACTTTTGTTTTTACTTTGTAAGGTAAAATGTTATTTATGAGGAATATTGCATATCTTCCAGGCTGCCAAATTAATGTCATATTGGAAAGCAAAAATGATTTCTCACACTGGGACGGCACACATTTATATCACACACCCAAAGAGTTAAGCAGAGACATCTAAAAGTGGAACACGGAAAAATTATCATTTAGTACAATTTTGATGTCTTTAGTTATGGTTCTCTATCAACTTGGTGGCGAAGTTTTACCTTCAGATCAGAAACCCCAAAATGATAATGTGGATAGTGGTGAGGTGAGTAGATGTGATCCCTGAAATCTGCGTTAGTCCCATTTCCTCATTTAAGGGAAGCACCTTCTACCATTAATGAAAAAACATGGCATTTGGATGGTAACCATGATGCATTTGTATTGCTACAGAATTTACCAAGCGACCGGAAAATACACACACAGGAGTACTTGGAGATACAGGAAAAACCCATTTATTTCCAGATGTACTAGTACCGTAACTCAGGAGAGTCTGTTTCTGAATCCTGAGCAACCCAATATGGAGGAAGCTTTCTCTTTATCCCCTTTGGTTTCTTTGTCCCCCAAATAAGGATCAGACTTCCGGACCTTTCGCAGGCTTTGCAAAAAGCCCCGTGTGTTGGGATGGGGGCCGTGAGACCACACCTAAAGGCCTGGCCTGGTGCCAGTGCTGACAACCCCCTCTAGGGGTTGTGTATGGTTCATGGTTTATGACCTCTGCAAAATGTGAGTATTTAGGTAAACAGGTCTTGCAAGACCAGATAATTAAGGAAGGGGCAGTGACTAGACTATAGGCTAACAGGAATGTGCATTAAGGATACTAATTAACTAGGTACAGAGTCAGGCTGCTGGTCTCCCCCCCGCAAAAAAATGTCTTATTTCCTCATCAGTATTTCCCTTTAAAATCTTATTTAGAGACATGTATTCTTCCCTGCCTCTCAGGAAAATCTTGGGCAACCTCAGTACTTTTATGATCCTATTCAGATTAAAACCAAATAAAAATAGTCATCATTAGTCATAAAAAGCCACAGTTCAAAATTTCAAGAAAATGAATATCTAGTCCCACATAAGAGTTAAAATTCTAAACTTGACTTAGGGATAAATCTCTGACTTAATCTACTCAGGCAGGGGGTGGAGGGTGGAGGAAAAGGCTGAAGGTGATCAAAAGGTAAAAACTTCTAGTTATCAGATAAATAACTTCTGGGGATGTAATATATAGCATGGTGACTATAATTAACATACTGTATTATATGTAGAGTGTTTCAAAAATATAAACACACACTTTGAATAATTATAAAGGCAGTGTTTATTAAAATACACTTCATTTTCAAAATTGAACTATCACCTGCTAGAGTGTGTATACATTTTTGGACATCCTGTATCTGAAAGTTGCTAAGAGAGTACATCTTAAAATTCTCATCACAAGAAAAAAATTGTATGTGAAGTAATAGATGTTAACTAAATGGTGATGCTTATTTTGCAATATATACATATAAGAAATCATTATGTT
>NW_005369870.1:1749512-1765566 GCF_000412655.1 Myotis brandtii | reverse complement strand
ATTTATTTCCAGATGTACTAGTACCGTAACTCAGGAGAGTCTGTTTCTGAATCCTGAGCAACCCAATATGGAGGAAGCTTTCTCTTTATCCCCTTTGGTTTCTTTGTCCCCCAAATAAGGATCAGACTTCCGGACCTTTCGCAGGCTTTGCAAAAAGCCCCCTGTGTTGGGATGGGGGCCGTGAGACCACACCTAAAGGCCTGGCCTGGTGCCAGTGCTGACAACCCCCTCTGGGGGTTGTGTATGGTTCATGGTTTATGGCCTCTGCCAAATGTGAGTATTTAGGTAAACAGGTCTTGCAAGACCAGATAATTAAGGAAGGGGCAGTGACTAGACTATAGGCTAACAGGAATGTGCATTAAGGATACTAATTAACTAGGTACAGAGTCAGGCTGCTGGTCTCCCCCCCGCAAAAAAATGTCTTATTTCCTCATCAGTATTTCCCTTTAAAATCTTATTTAGAGACATGTATTCTTCCCTGCCTCTCAGGAAAATCTTGGGCAACCTCAGTACTTTTCTGATCCCATTCAATTTAAAACCAAATAAAAATAGTCATCATTAGTCATAAAAAGCCACAGTTCAAAATTTCAAGAAAATGAATATCTAGTCCCACATAAGAGTTAAAATTCTAAACTTGACTTAGGGATAAATCTCTGACTTAATCTACTCAGGCAGGGGGTGGAGGGTGGAGGAAAAGGCTGAAGGTGATCAAAAGGTAAAAACTTCTAGTTATCAGATAAATAACTTCTGGGGATGTAATATATAGCATGGTGACTATAATTAACATACTGTATTATATGTAGGGTGTTTCAAAAATATAAACACACACTTTGAATAATTATAAAGGCAGTGTTTATTAAAATACACTTCATTTTCAAAATTGAACTATCACCTGCTAGAGTGTGTATACATTTTTGGACACCCTGTATCTGAAAGTTGCTAAAAGAGTAAATCTTAAAATTCTCATCACAAGAAAAAAAATTGTATGTGGAGTAATAGATGTTAACTAAACTGTGATGCTTATTTTGTAATATATACATATAAGAAATCATTATGTTTTATACCTTACACTAATACAATGCTATATGTCAATTATCTACACTAATAAAAGAGAAACATGCAAATTGGTGTCACTCTGATACGCCCACCAGCCAATCAGAGTGACTATGCAAATTAACCCAACAAAGATGGCGGTTAATTTGCATACACAGGCGCAGAGCAAAGACTGAAGGCTCCGGCCGGAGTGAAGACTGAAGACTGAAGAGGCTTGGCTTCTCGGCTGCAGCAGGACCAAAGTCCTGGGTCCCAGGTGCCAGAAGAAAACCAGTGCCAGCAGCCAGGGGAAGGAAGGCCTATTGCACGAATCTTCGTGCAACAGGCTTCTAGTATCTCAATAAAACTCAAGAAAAAAGATGATAGGGTTCGGTTAAAATGAAAAAAGAATCAGTGCAGTATATTCGGAATGTGCATGATTAGAAAAAATAAAGACCACCAAAAATGAAAACAAAAATCTGATTTAACCCACATCAGGTAGAAAGCCTGCATGGGGAAGGGTGTGAGGTACTTCTATTCTCTGCTTTCTTCATGCTCACATTCTCCGTTTTCCTTCCAGGGCAAGGGCCGAGGCAGATGAGCCCACTAGCCAGTTCTTACTTGTTCTACTTGTTAGCAATATGGGGCTGGCAGATGATTCAAGTTAGTAATCCTGAGAGGACCTAGCTAACGGTAAAAGTGAAATCTTTCTTTGGTGGATGCTTTTGTTGTCATTTCAAAAGTTGTCTGCTTGGCCCCTTTTTCTTGCAATGGTCATGATTAGCCAGATGGATCTACCTTCCAGATGATCTCTTGTAACCTCTAATTCAGCCAGCCCCGGGGCAGCCAGCAGCACACCCCAGCCTTGCTACTGAGGTCCCTGTGCCCCTACAGAAGACCATACTGGTCAGGACCAGAAGGTCTCTGTCCTTATTCTCTCAACCACAAGGCCCTGGTCAGTGGAGAACACTCCTCAGCACCTGGGGTTTCAGGATGATCACAGAGCAATACACTACCTGACTCTACCACCAAAGATGTTACTCTGCCTGCCCACTGCCTTCTAGATTTCCGGGGATGATCAGACCACAGCTGTAGTCCACGTTAACTCCTTCAGGCAGGAGTCGGACACAGCTCTCTGTCTTTGAACTGCAGGGAGTATATTTGAAAACACTCTGACTGATCTCCCAATCAAGGATGTTATCCAAAACTTATGAGGAAGGCAGAAAAGATTAGCATGTGCCCTTTCAAATTTATATCAGGACATTGTCTGACTAGCCTGTCCAAAGGTCATCTGTCCCTCTAGAAAATGATAATATTTTTGACTTAATATTTAGCAATAATTAGATCTCAGACTCTGAAATATGAAGTTAATATGAAAAGTTACTTATTAACTTATAGAATATTGATTATTTGGAAATTGTTGTTTTCTTTTAAAAATTTTATTTTAAATTATTTTTATTGTTGAAAGTATTAGAGGTGTCCTCTTCCCCACCTCCCCAGTGACCCCTCCACCCTGTTCCCATCCCCTCCTTAGGCCTTCCCCACACTATTGTCTGTCCATGGGTTATGCATTTATGAATATAAATTCTTTGGTTAATCTCTTCCCACCTGACCCCCCACCCCAACCTTCTTCCCTCTTAAATATATCAGTATGTTGCATGCTTCAATGTCTCTAGATCTTTTTTGTTTATTAATTTATTTTGTTTATTAGATACCACATACAAGTGAGATCAAGTGATTTTTGTCTTTCTCTGACTGGCTTAGTTTACTTAGCATAATACTCTCTTGGTCCCTCCATGCTGTCTCAAAGGGTAAGAGATCTTTTTTTGTTATTGCTGCATAGTATTTCATGGTGTAAATGTACCACATTTTTAAAATCCATTCATCTATCGACTGATGGGCACTTGGGCTGTTTCTAGATCTTAGCTATTGTAAATAAAGCTGCTATAAATATAGAGGTGCGTATTTTCTTTCTGATTGGTGTTTGGCTTCTTATAATTTACTCCTTAATGATATTACTTCTACCAATACATGAATCACTGGGTCAAATGGTAGTTCCATTCTTAATTTTTTGAGGAAACTCTACACTGTTTTCCATCGTGGTTGTACCAGTCTGCATTCCCACCAACAGTGTACTAGCATTCCCTTTTCTGCACATCCTAGCCAGCAATTGTTCCTTGATTTATTGATGATGGCCATTCTGGCATGTGTGAGGTGGTACCTCATAGTCATTTTAATTTGCATCTCTCTGAAAAATGCTCTTATACTAAGCATTTTTTCGAATATCTCTTGGTCATTTGTATGTCCTCTTTGTAGAAGTGTCTATTCAGGTCTTTTGCCCATTTTTAAAATGTGTTGTTTGTTTTCCTTTTGTTCAGTTATATGTGTACTTTATATATTTTGGAAATTAACCGCTTATCAGATGTATGATTGGCAAATATGTTCTCCCATACAGTGGGTTCCATTTTCATTTTGTTGATGGCTTCTTTTGCTGTGCAGAAAATTTTTAGTTTGATGTAGCCCATTTATTTATTTTGTCTTTTGTTTCTCTTGCCCATGCAATGTATCTGAAAATTCTTCTCCATGAGATGTCTGATATTTTGCTGCCTATCTTTTCTTCTAGAATTTTTATGGTTTCACAATTTACATTTAAGTCTTTTATCCATTTTGTGTTTATTATTGTGTATGGTGTTAGTTGGTGGTCGAGTTTCTTTTCTTTTCTTTTTCTTTTTCTTTTTTTTTTGCATGTGCCTGTTTAATTTTCCTAACACCATTTATTGAGGAGATTTTCTTTACTCTGTTGTATACTTTTGCCTCTTTTGTAAAGCATTAATTGAGCATAATGGCTTGGGTCGATGTCTGGGTTCTCTGTTCTATTCCATTCATCTATATGTCTGTTCTTGAGCCAACACAAGGCTGTTTTGATTACAGTGGCTTTGTAGTATAACTTGATATCCAGTATTGTGATCCCTTAACTTTGTTTCTTCTTTCTTAAGATTGCTGCAGCTATTCAGGGTCTTTTTTGATGCCATATAAATTTTTGGAGTATTTCTTCTAGATCTGTGTAATATGCTGTTGGTATTTTGATAGGGTTTGCATTGAATCTATAGATTGTTTTGAATAGTATGGACATTTTAATGATATTAATTCTACCAATCCATGAACATGGTAGATTCTTCCATTTGCTTATATCTTCTATCTAGTTTTTCAATGTTCCGTAGTTTTCCAAGTACAGGTCTTTTACCTCCTTAGTTAAGTTTATTCCTAGGTATCTTAATTTTTTTTTTACAATGATAAATGGGACTTTTTGATTTTTTAGTAGAGAATATAATTAATTTCTATTATTATAATTATTTTGTCCTATAGAACACTACACAGTTTTCTATCTAACTTTGAAATTTTATCTGGAACTTTTCTTAAAAAATGAATATATATGAAATTTCTTGTTTTGTCATCAAGTTGGTTACTTATTAATGAGTTAAATAAGTTAATGACAGGCTTATTATTTATTTGTGAGAGTTAGATTTTTGAAAATTATATCTTTATGCCTTAGAGTCTCTTTTCTATGCTTGAAATTAGAAGGAGGTGCCTTGCTTTTTATTCCTTGAAAGGAGGGTGGTAAGAGTTCAGCAAAGTGCCAACTCTTTCTAAAGAACTGTGCTCACCAATCTCTTTCACAAAATTTCCTCCTTGTATTCTGGTCCCCTATACTCATGAAGTGGATGAAAAGATTCAGGATTCTGGGAACAAGTTGTGGAATCATGTACTTTGATAATACACATTTGGAGGGTTTGTCTCTCACCTACGTTTGACGTCCTGATAAACTATTATATTGACACCTCAATCTCACACCCAAAGAGTCACCTTCTAACATCTTGTTTTACTACTAGTAAAATAAAAGAACAAATAGACTGAAAGGACAAAGGCAAAGGTAACTACCTTTGACCTTTGACTTACTTATAAGAAACCAAGTTTTCACATTTGCAGCACATTTTTATTTAAGAAATCCTTTTTGCTCCCAGTGTGAATTCAGCTGGCAGTATTCATTGAATCTCACATTTTCACAACATTTATGTTTAGAAACGTCTGAAAGAAGTGAACTTGAATTGGCCTGGTTTCCATTATCTGCGAAGCTGAGAATAGTTTTCTATTTAAGTAGAGCCGGTACAAGGCAGGTGCTGAGCAAGGGTGTAGATTAGAGAAGGTGACCTCTTCTTAAATATTGTCTTCTTATATATGTACTGTCATCATTTTGTTTTAAATGAATTTGAAAAAATCAGATTTCTTACATAAAACCTATATTCAAAAATACATCTGAGGGACTCTTCCCCCCTCCCCATGTGGGAGTCTGTGCTGCGAGATTCTTTTCCCTTCCCCACATGGGAGTCTGTACTTGTTCTTCAATAAATTTCCACCTTTGCTATACCAAAAACAAACACATCTGAAATTATTTATAAATCATCAACTAGAAACTGATACATCTGATTGAGGTTGTTAATTTCTGCACAGTTCATGACTCCTCACCTTGTTTCTATGTCAATTATGCAGATGGGCTCCTATAGCACAAATTTTCTATAATATGCGTCTGTATCTGACTTGAAAGAGTAAAGTATTTGCAATTACTGACTAAAAGGGACTGACAAGAACTCCAGGTTGGGATTTTCATTGTTCATTGTATTTCACTTTCAGATGATTAAAACTTTGGGAAATGATGAGGGCAGCAGAGGCAAGCCCAATGTGGTTGAGCTCTTTACTAGCGTTTTAGGGACATAAGAGGATGTCAACTCAAAAATTAGGAGATTTGTATAAAGTTCATACTTTTTAAAAATACATTTAAAACATTTATTGAAGTGACTTGGTTAATAAAATATATAGGTTTTAGGTGTATAATTCTATAATACATTATCTGTATATTGCATTGTGTTTACCATGCAAAGTCAAATCTTCTTTAATCACCATATGGTTGACCCTCTTTAACCTCTACTACCTCTCCCCAACCCCCTTTCCCTCTGGTAACAATAATTACCATATGACCTAGCAACCCGCTCTCTGAGTATCTACCCAAAATATATGAAAACATTTATTTGTAAAGATATATGTGCCCTTATGCTAATGGCAGTACTATTCATGGTGACCAAGACATGGGAATAACCTAAGTATCCTTCAATAGATGATTGGATAAAGAAGATGTGGTCTACATATATAATAGAATACTACTCAGTCATAAGAAATGATGAAATACTGCCATTTGCAACAACATGGATTGATCTTGAGAATATCCTGCTAAGCAAAATAAGTTAGACAGAAAAAGTCAAGAACCATATGACTTCACTCATATGTGTGATATAAAACTGAAAGCAACAAATGAAGAAACAAGACAAATAAACAAACAAAAACTCATAGGCAAAGTCCATACTTTTTAAGAAGAAAACACATTTGTCAATTACACACATTAGGATCCTGAGTTGATTATCATTATAGTACTGCATTTTCTGGGAAAATACTAAATACAAAGTGGTCCCCCATTCTATCATTTTATGTTCAGGTCCTGAAATCTCTGAAATGCTTAAAATGCAGGTTGTAAAAAGCAAGTCTGAAAGAGAATTCATTGTGCCAGAATTGACAGAGGGCAGCAGAAAACTTACAAGCTGTCCTCTAGTCGATTCAAAAAGTAATTAATTGCAGCTGCTGTTTTGCAGCAAGCTGGGGAAATGTCACCAAATACAGAAAACTCCAGAAAGAATGACAAGGCCTTCCTGTAATTTTCCCAGCCTAAACAGAAATGAGATGAATGCACTGTGACTGTTGTAGGTAATGAGACTTTGTAAGATTATTATAAATAGGGTGCATAATTAGCGTTCTACAGTTCAGTAAGCATTTTGTGTTGTTTTTGTGAATTTGGAGTAGGCCCCAATGGCTGACAAAACATTCACTCTCCCTAAACCAGGCAAACATCTTGGCTTCAGACACCGACTGTCAATTACTTGTGAGGATGAATTTAGAGAAGAATCAAAACATTAACTGCAAGAAGGAGAATTAACAGTGAGTGACTACCATGTGTTGGCAATGTGCCATTCACTCTGCAAACTACACATTATATATACTATTTCATTTACTCTGCATAAGGTAACTATTGCTATACTTTTTCACAGATGAGAAACTGAGGTCTGGAGAGGTAAAATTGACCAATATTCATAGATAAAAAATGATATCTGAACCCAGATCTGTCTAATTTAAAATCCCAATTCTCTGAATTATGCCATCTTATCTTCCACAGATTCTGCAATGTGTGGAAATTTATATTGAGGATTTTTTCCTTTGAGCTGCTTTTGGGAGTGATGTTTGCTATGCATTTTAGTGAAAAATGTTTCAGAAGAGCAAATGCATTCATTATGGGATGAAGGCAGTCACTACAAAGGGGGAAAAAAAGAACATGTTGAAATTACTAATGGATGAGAGTCAGGCATCATCCATCACTCTGTACTTCTATTTGCAAAGGTAAACTCATAAATATCCAAGTTTTCATTTATTTTTGGTAAGGATTAAAAAAATAGGAGTACTAAAAGAAATATGACCATCTCTGATTGTAAAATGGAAGGAAGACATCATCAGCTTAGAAGAATGTCAGTAAAAAGAAAGGACTACATAGCTTTTTGTACCTAGAGATAAAATGGAACTTTAGCTCTCAAATGTATCATAACCAAAGACATCTTGAAAACTATGGTTTAAACTAGGATCTGTGTATTTGGGGATTTGTGGAGAAGGGAATACCGCGAAAGAGAGTAGGCTAGTTTTCTGAGGAATCTCTTCCCTTGTATTAGTTGGGGCATAGTCTAACTAATGTGACAAAAATACCCAAGACACAATAGGAGTTAAAAATAAGAAGTCCATGGCCACTGGGGAAGCTTTGCCATCCTCAATACATACTTATATCTCTGGATCCCTGGCATCTGCCATCACATCTCTATGCCAGACAATGGCAGAAAGGAGAGAGACAAGGAGAGAGCAGACTTGTTCTATTTAAAGCAAGACCTAGAAGTGCCACACATACGACCGCTGCTTAGCACTTTGTCACCTGGCCACAGGGAGCCTGGGAAATGAAATGTTTTGTTGACTGGCTGGGTGCTCAGCTAAGACTCTGGAAGGAGAGAATGAATATTGGTGGTCAACTACCAATACCTGCCACACCCAACCAGGGGAGGAAGGAACCTCTGTGGCAGAGCCCCAGGAAACATCATGGTCTAATGGTTGAGCTGGAGATTTCCCTGTCTCCTCAAACCCCGCCCCTTTTGCTGGATACCTCTCCTTTTTGCACTATTTCTGGAGGATTGCAATGTAGAGGACAAGCAACAAGCATGCATAGTTGTTAAGTATGCAAGGTGGGGTTTTGGTGCTGAAATAACATTATTCATCATTCCAGTTTTCTAGGGTTGAGGACAATCAATCAAACCAAACTAACCAACCAAACAAAAACCCCAACAGCTAAAGAAGAAATAAAAGTCTAACATTAATTGTTGACATATAAGCATATATTATACAAACAAGTGCAAGGGTTTTTTTTTTTATTTTATTTTATTCTTTTTTTCTTCTTCAGGAAACATCAGCCTGTGAGCCAAAATACTACACTGTCTTATTCCTTTCCATTCTGGGGGTCTGTGGAGTTAATTCTGAATCATTTTATCCTACATGTCTCAGGGACAAGAATGGAAAGTTTGCTTCAATAACCCCCCTCCTCCTCCAATCTGAGATGGAACTGAAAGTGTGAGGCAGCTGATGGGCCCTGTCCTGTGCCTAACCTCGTGAATTACAGACACAGGAGAGAGAATGCTGCATTTGGTGAAAGGCTTGGAAGCAAAAGGCCCAAATGGTTGGGTGTCTTTCAAATTACAGTCAATACATAGCTCTGGACAATCACTTCAGCCTGTCCTCCTTCTGGAGGTTGAAATGGGTAGAGAGAGAGAGAAAGGAATGATAAAGCAGAATTTACTTCCTCTTCGAGTTGAAGTATAAAAGAGGATGAGAAAATAACACACTAGTTACTGTGGAAGAAAGTACAACAAAAGCGAGCCATGCATCCACTGGTTGATTGTCCCTTCCATTGAAGTGATTCAAAGAGAAGTGTTTAAAACTAAAGGACTTCGGGATGACATAAAATAGACAGGCCCAACTATAGTACTATATGTGGTTGCAACATACACACACACACACACACACACATGCACACACGCACGCACGCACGCGCACAGACACACACACAAACAACACACACACACACAAAAAAAACGACACAAAAATGAAAACACACATCCAGACCTTCTCTGTTCTTGGACATAGGAGAAAATAAGTTAAGTAAAACCTGGATATTAAGGACTTGTGGTCTGGCTGTGTCCCTTCTAAATGGGAGGACAGACCCCCGGCTGCAGCGTGGTCTTACTCCTTTGCTCAAGAGAGGCCATTGCTCCAGCTATGCGTACGTGAGTTGGGGGTATGGACTGCAGCCTACGCGTTGTTTTGGACCCTCACAGGAGCCCACGTCTTTTTTTTTCATGTACATGTCAGATCTCAGATGCTGCTGCTAAAATTGAAGGAAAGCTAAACTGGGCCTTTTAACTAGGAAGGGGCTTTTGGTAGCTGATCAATCCCTGAACACAAAACCTAAACTAAATATGCATTCAGTGATAGGCCTCAGTTTTCCCATTAGTACAATGGAAATACAAGTATTTAAATCTTTGTGTTATTATGAAGTTGAACTAGCATTATGAACAACAAGGATTTAACACAATGCCTAATATGATGTAAGAGTTTAATACCATATTAAAATTATTGCTATTGTTATGGAGTTGATTTGCCACATGATATGCTAGGTTCCGGGGATAAAACAACAATTAGCATATATTTTTGCTTCAAAGGGTATAGGACCTAACAGAGATAAATATAAAAGGAAATTGGACCAATAAAGTAATATTTGCTCAGTAACAGACTTAGTTACAGAGTATGTTACTCGTCAGGAGAGGTTTTATAGAGGAGGCCACAGTTTGGGCCTAATTTAATTCAACAGGAAAAAAAAGGAAACTGTGGTTCACTCCCTAAATCTCCATGCCTAGGCAGAGTCCCACCTGCCATTTCAGCCATTTTATGTCTCCCCACAGCTGCAAACTATATCTCTCGCTTCACATCTTCATGTTTAAAATCCATCTCCACTCGCACTTAGCTTTTGAAGTGTGAATGACAATTCCATGTGTAGTGTTTGTAAACATCTAGAAATAATGTACATAAAGTAGCCAATACATTTTATAATTCACTGAAAGGGACTCAGTCAAACTAATAGGCTCTCTTAATGACAAAGAAACATTTCCATCTGGATAGACTTTTCTTGGTTAGAAATATGTGTGCCAACAAATGTCCTCCATGCCTTTCGTTAAAAGGATGGAGGTCCCGTTGGGGGCCTGTGAAAACAGAGTGAGTGAGAGCTAGGTCAGGGGCATTAGAAAGAGAGTATAGAAAATCTGGAAACTTTCCATTCGCCAGTTTAAAACAATAATCATTTAAGACAATCACTGAAAAGAATGTTGTCGACTTGCCAAGGATCCTTCCCTTCTTAACAAATATCTGATGAAACCTCTTGACTAGCAGTTGTAACTCACTGGTAAGATTAACAGGGGACAAACTTTGTGGAGATAAGATACAGAAAACGTGACAATTGCATTGAATTTATACCTGTGCACAATAAACAGAATGACTTATATCATAGGAGTCAATGTGGCTAAGTACATGACCCAACACATAAAAAAATTGCCCTTGGAACATTCCCTCTTAGAGAAATTAATAGCCTGGTGGTAGTGCCCAGGAAGTACTAGTAAATACTTGACATTGCTTGGACTTTCATAACACATAACACGTTGTCTATACTTAGCACATGTTCAAGTTCTTCCTCAGCATGAACACTTTTCTAATTCCCGATCACTCCTGGGACTGGCTTCCCAATCCAGATCAGCTTTATTGCTCTAAGAAACATGTGTTGAGGTTCCTGGCATTTCTATTTCCTATGACATTTATGTTTCCTCCAGTGTCCCCTTTTCCACATCTTCTGAAATAGGATGTGTTCAGTGATATGAAATGTGTTGTCTGACAATGTAATCAATAGAGCAGAAACCTGCCTCAAGAAGCCCTGGGACCTATCTCTCATATTCATAAAAGGAGTTATTACTTTGGGTGCTGCTAGGCTGTCGTCTCTCTATTTTCATTAATTGTATCTCTTGGTTGCACTGGATAGAAAAGAGCTGCTGCTTTATGAGTTTTCTCATTTCCCCAACCCTGCAGTGTTGTGGACGCTGAATGGGGCCAAAAAAGAAATTCATAAAAGCAACTGTTGTTTGTCTCATACAATTAAATTCCAAGAATCGACTCCAGAGGTGATGTTTTCAGGGGAAGCAGGGTATATTGGTCATAAATGTCTTTGCCATTTGTTGAAATTGGAGTTCGATTTGGAGATGAAATCTGACAAAGAGAATGGAGAGCTGGACTAGAGTTAGGACATTTAGGTTATTATTGCTTAAGTATGCCTGCTGACTTCCTGGGAGCTTTAGCTAGACACACCATGAATTTTGTACTACAATTCCTTTGTGTGCAAATATTGGTAGCTGTGTCTATTTCTCCAAAAGATGAAAGATATTTATTTGTAATTATATGTATATAGCAAGGTACTTGAAATAAAAACTGAATTATAGCCAGGGCATGAAATTTGTGCAATCACACAAGTGCCCCATACTTGGTTTAATGGTTAACTTTCACTGCCTTGAAGGTTTTAATACCTTTGGACAAGGGACTTCAATGTTCCTTTGCACGACACTGTGAAAATTATGTAGCCAGTCTTGATTATCACCCACCCAACTGTAATTAAGAAAATTTGACAGGTAAAGATATAAACATAGATCTCCACACTGTAAATTCTTATTTTCAATGATATAAATGAACAATTCAGCCAATGTTTTTAATATTTAGTAGTCATTATTAACTAGTTTATAATAATACTGACAGAAGTAATTTCTATTTGATTTTATAAGATACAGCCATCATTGTCTTATGGGATAACTAGTAAGATCCTTTAAGAAAAATGAACTTAAAGCTTTTGAAAATACTTTGGTCCAAGGTCATTTTTTGTGTGTCTTGAGCACCTTTGAAAACAACTGTAATTTCTAGGTATAAACTGTCTTTTATTATCTATGTGGCCGACAGCTGTCAGGCAGAATCCCAGACACAAGTCAACTCAGCAACACCTAGCAGAGTGGCAGCCACTGCTGTGACTGTCATTGTAAGCTGTAAGTAATCAATTTCTTTCTGAAAATACCTTACCGAGTATGATGCATCAGTGACATTAACAGCTTATACGATGGGACGGGGCATATACTATGACAGCCATTTTCTTAAGATACATTTCCAATAGAGCCATCTGCGTTACTTTTGCCCTTATCCTTTTTTTAACCCTGTCATATAAAACTAATGAATGGGAAGTTGTTTCTCGGGAGTTGAGACTTTTTGCTGTTTATTGTTTTGGGGGAAGAGGCACAGGAGGATGGAGTTGTTATTTGTTCAATATATATATACATACAATCTACACATGGCCCACTCATAAAAATGATGCCCTGCTATATTCTTGGTTTTGGGCTATCAGCCTTTCACTTATTTAATTGGCCAATCACAAAACTCATGATTTTAAGATGTTTTATGGAAGAACCCCCCCTTCATATGACATGTAGATTGTGATTATACTATTTTTGTCATGTACAAAAACATATTGTCACACAATGGAATACTATGTAGCTGTAAAAAAGAAGGATCTATTACCCTTTGAGGCAGCATGGAGGGACACCTGGAGATAATTATGCTAAACAAAATAAGCCAGTCAGAGAAGCATAAATATCACACGATCTCACTTATATGTGGACTCTAATGAACACAATAAACTGATGAATACAATAGAACTAGAAGCATGGATACATGGAGCAGACTGAGGCATCTCAGAGGGAAGGGAGTAGGGGGTGGAGGGAAGAGATTAACCAAAGTTCTTACATGCATATATGCATTGCCCATGAACACAGATAATAGGGCGGTAAAGGCCTGGAGTGAAGTAGGAACATGGTGGTGGGAGCAAGGGGAAAAGGGGGACATGTCTGTAATAACTCTCAACAATAAAGATACAAAAATAAAAATAAATTATTAAAAAAACATATGTTTGCCTCAGGGAGCTTATAGTTCTATTGCAGTGGTTCTCAACCTGTGGGTCGTGACCCCTTTGGTGGTCAAATGACCCATTCACAGGGGTCACCTAAGACCATCCTGCATCTCAGATATTTACATTACAATTCATAACAGTAGCAACATTACAGTTATGAAGTAGCAACGAAAATAATTTTATGGTTGGGTCACAACATGAGGAACTGTATTTAAAGGGCCAGAAGGTTGAGAACCACTGTAATCTATTGGAATACAAGCATTGTAAATGGATGATGTATAGAGCTATGACATTTAAAGACATAAGAGAACCACCTAATTTAGACTGAAAGAGTAAGGAAGGAAACTACATTTAGGCTGACACCTGAATGACACTGGTAGCCAGCTTGAACCCACAATTTAACCTTAAAGATAGCTTCGAAGCAGAAGGTATGAAACAGGTAATAGGTAAGTGAGATGTGTATAATGAAAACTATAGTCTAAATGAAGTAATTGAGGTTAAGGAGAGACCTAACCTTTAAAGAAAAAGTAATAAACATTAGTTGATGAAAAATGACCTGGGTTCAAGATGACCTGGATGATGGGTGTGGAATCTGAAGATGAGAAGTCAAATTTATAGTATTGGGTACTTTTGGAGAATGTTTTATCTTCTTTAAGAAATGCTACATGCAAACTCCATTAGGACATAGGCTCTCTTTTGTTCACTGCCATATCACAAGATATGCAGACAATAATAAGCCCCCTATATCATGTATTGAGGAACTGAATAAATCAGCTAGTTAGCATACAAGTAAAAACGTTAAAAATGGGAAGCCAGCCCTGGCTGGTTTGGCTCAGTGGATGGAGCGTTGGCCTGCGGACTCAGGGGTCCCAGGTTCGATTCCAGTCAGGGGCATGTGCCTTGGTTGTGGGCACATCCCCGGTGGGGAGTGTGCAGGAAGCAGCTGATCGATGTTTCTCTCTTATCGATGTTTCTAGCTCTCTGTCCTTCTCCCTTCCTCTCTGTAAAAAATCAATAAAATATATTTTAAAAAATGGGAAGCCAGCCCTAGCTGGTTTGGCTCAGTGGATAGAGGGTCAGCCTGCAGACAGAAGGGTCTTGGGTTCGATTCCAGTCAAGGGCACATGCCTGGGTTGCAGGATCGATCCCCAGTAGGGGGAGTGCAGGAGGCAGCCAATCAATGATTCTCTCTCATCATTGATGTTTCTATCTCTCTCTCCCTCTCCCTCCCTCCCTCCTTGAAATCAATAAAAAATGTGAAGCCATACTTGTCCAAGTGACACCAAGCTGAAATCTGTAACTAAGCCAATCTGTAACTAAGTCGTATACCTGTAAATTACCTTCCTGCAAAGATTTCTCACACTTTAGAAGGACACTTTTTGCACATTTTGTAAAAGAGGGTTACACTTATTCTATCTGAACTGAGAGAAAGACAAGGGGTACATTCCTGTTTATGGATGAAGTGAAAATATTCTTTGAACTCTTAAAGCCCTCACTATACTTTTTAAAGGCATTTTAAGAGAATTTTCTGACTCTAAAATATTTTTAACTCTTTCCTATGTATGTCATTGTTCAAATATATTAACTTCTCTGTTGGCAGAGTTTGTGGTGTACTAAGGGGACAAGGACTTCTTTCAAATGACAATATAGAAAATAATTGTCCTTTGAATAAAGAAAGTAATGAAAATCAGTGGTGAATAGATAGCCTCCATAATTTTGCCCTAGTCAATTGAAGGGCACATAGGCAAGTCTAAGAAATAATCAGTTCCCTTATAATGGACTTTTTAGTAAAATTCTGGGCCATTGATAAATGTCACATACATTTCCTTTTCTTACATTTTAGTATGATTTTAAAAATCCTAATTCTAAATTCTGAATAAGGTGCATTTATGGATGTGATTTTTAACGACAAAGAAACATAACTGTACCAAGGAGAAGTTATTATTTAGCTGATGACAGAATGTTACTATAAACCAGTGACATGTATCATATAAGAAACCATTAAAATGAGGTCAATTAAAGCCAATTCCTTTAAGAAATAATGAAATTAAAATGAAGACATTTTAATGAAGCTCAACGTAATTAGTTTTAAAAATATTTTGAGCATTGCTTTTTTGTTTGTTTGTTTGTTTTAAGGTATTTATTTACCATAGGTGAAAAACAGAATAATTAGTGGTTTATTCCTCAGGCAAAGTAAAATCTATTGTTACAGAGAACATTTTTAAAATTGTATTAAGGGATATGAGCTGTAATCTCTTATATTAAGGAGATTCAATGAATCAATAATGTTTCATGTATTTGGTCAAATAATGCTGTCAGGAAAGGAAACTATTTTGATTCTTGGGCAACTTGCTGTGCTTTTTTGTAGGTTAATATTACATGGCCACAGATTATTCTGCCAACTACAGCCTCATAAATGCTTGCTTTGTCATAATGGGGCTCAAGAGAAGGCATGTTGGCCCTGTACAGTATTGCTAAGTGGTTAGAATGTTTGCCCACACACTGAAGGGTCGCATGTTCAATTCCTGGTCAAGGGCATGTACCTGGTTTGCAGGTTTGATCCCCAGCCTCTGTCCAACAGGGCATGTACCTGGTTTGCAGATTTGATCCCCAGCCTCTGTCCAACATGGGAGGCAAACAATTGAAGTGTCTCTTTCACATCAATGTTTTTCTCTCTCTCTCCCCATCCCTCACTCCCTTCTACTCTTTCTAAGAATCAATGGAAAAAATATTCTCCAGTGAGGAGGATCCTATCTAATAATAGACAAACATGGTAATTAACCATACCTC
>NW_005369870.1:1717218-1748678 GCF_000412655.1 Myotis brandtii | reverse complement strand
GCTGCCAGTACAGCGGTGGTGGTGGGAGCTTCTCTTGCCTCCTCAGCAGCGCTAAGGATGTCTGATTGCAGCTTAGGTCTGCTCTCTGCTGGCAAGTGGACATCCCCCGATGGCTGCCGGGCTGCCAGAGGGATGTTTGATTGCCAGCTTAGGCCTAATCCCCTGGGGAGCAGGCCTCAGCCAGCAGATGGTCATCCCCCAAGGGGTCCCAGACTGTGAGAGGGCACAGGCCAGGCTGAGGGACCTCCCCCTGGAATGCACAAATTTTTGTGCACTGGGCCTCTAGTTAACAAATAAAAAAACAAACACACAAAGAGAAGGCATGTGGGCCATTTTCAGAACACTAAGAAAAACAAGTTTCTCAGTTGGTGGGCCAATATTTTATTTTTCTTATGTGGATAGTGCACTTAGCAAGGATAAAGGCAATGAAAGACTAAGAAATAAAAAAAGCATATTTACTATTCTATTTTTAATTTCTCTAATTATTTATTACTCTTCTCTCTGAAGAAAAATTGAGATACTATCAAGGTGTAAGTGACGTAGTATGAGAGATCTATTTAATCAGAGTCCCCTGAGCAGAAAAAAATTGCAAAACCTTCAAAGGATGTCTGCTTAAACATTGGTAGGGAAATAGCCAAGTCCTGTGTTTGATCAATAGGGCTTGGGTGTCTAAGTACCAGTGAGGTCCACACTGTGGGGATGGAGGCTCTAGACCCCTTGGAACATTCCTCTTAGACATTTGAGCTTCAATATAATAAGTCTGACTACTCAACCAGAAAGATGTGGTGGGAGAGGCCCTGAGACTAAATGGAAAAGTAGAGGTACCAGATGAGCTCAGCTTTCCCAGCTCCCATCAAATTACCAACTATATGAGTAGCCATCTTAGACACTTACTCTAAGATGAATACTGAATCTCCCAGACTGCAAAAAAGAAGAGAAGAAAAGCAATATGGTGACCATACAATACATTATAGATTCAGTTGGATGCTATAAAGAAAATAAGAGTTTATAAAATCATCTAACCATAGTGAAATAAGATAAATAAGCAATATAAAGAGAGGATTATACCATAAATTGGAAAACTATGATAGGGAAAGCAGATATAAAAACTGATGAACAGTGGTAACTGATTGAGTCATAAGGAGAACTGAAGGTAACCACAAATAAGTCCTAAGATTAGAATATAAATTCTCTCTAAATTATTTACTGACCCCTGAACTCTGAATCCAATATTCATAAGGTAAACAATAGCTGAAAGGTTGACATGTAAGTCGGTTATCTTTAAAGAGCTTTCATAATAAGCCTACCCGGTGACTATTGGTTATATCTCATTGGCCATCATGAGCTCTAATAAGGCTGAAAATATATAGTCTTTTTTTCCCCATTAAAGTTTATTGTCAGAAAAAATAAAGTAGAAATTCTGTCTATAAAGGAGAAGGGAATTCAGGTTACTTGCCTGGAATCAGGTAGGTAACTATAATTATTTGCCTCACCTCCATAAAACCTAAACTTTTTCTAAGGATAGGAATGTTGGAATGGATTTAGGTCCTATGACAGTGACCTGATCTTTACTCCCTCAATTTTCCTCTGAAGAAGACCCATATGACATTTTCTTCGCCAAGATGTTGAAAATTATTCGGAGAAAGCGTTAATAATATCTTTGGGAATAAATGTAGTAGCTGTTCTCTATGCTAAAGATGATGGTAAGAAAAGATGAAACTGAAATAGATTCCTGGGTTTTGTCTGATTATAAGAATCATCTCACCACAGGAATCTTTGTAATGGTTAATTAGTTATAAGAACTCTTAGACTGAAATACTTGGACAGGCCATTAATAAATTATTTAATATATAGTTCTGAATAGCCCCAGAACTGGTGAAGAGCCCATATGATAGAACATTTTCATTTGAGTCAGTTCACAGAATCTTCTCCAAGTATATAACTTCTATCAGTTCTACTTATTTGCCTCTTAGTTATATTGCCTCTTAAGCTTTTGTATTATTAACTTATATTAATACTTACCTTTATATGAATATTTTATTTCCCAACTCATTTATAATTTTCTTTAAGTAGGAGCCACATTTTATGTTGTGTTTGTTGTTGTTGTTGTTGTTGTTTCCATTTCTGGAAGTGCCTAGCTCAACAATGAATGTATGTTATCCATCTGTAATTGCTTTACTAAACTGACCGGACACAGCATCTAGACAGGGAATAGTTATTAATTTTTGCCAACATTACCTTAAATCAGAACTCTTTTCCCTATCCATGGACAATACCTTGGGAAGATAACGGTTTTTGTTTTTCTATTCACTTTTGGACATTCAAATATTGTCAGAATGTAATTCTATGTTTACGTAGCATAAAAAAAACACATATATTTTAATGTCTCCACACATCCTTCAATAACACATACTAATCAATAAGGATAAAATATTAAACCTTCTATTAATCATACCTATAGCATAGCAAGGAGATATAAATTTTATAAATTTCAATTTATATGAAGATGGGAAAGTAAATATCTGAAACCAGTAAAGTGATCTATAAACCACCCCCTTGCAAAAAACAAAACAAAACAAAACAAAAACAACAACAACAACAACTGGGATTTCAATTGGAGACTGAAAAAAAAGAGTTAGAAAGCAGCCTAATTATGAGAAGATAATTTAGCAGTAGAAAGAATAGATTACGTCCTGAGAAGAAAAACAGGGAGTAAGAACATCAGAAGAAAATTGATGAATAAGAGTACTAGGTATTGAAGAAACAAAAAAGAAGAGAATTGAAGATAGCCACAAATGGAGGGGACTCCAAAAACCAGCAACCAGCATATAAATCCTCTCTTAATTCTTGGATGACACCTGGTGGTCAGTGCATGTCATAGCTGCCGGTCGGACAGACACTTAGCCATATATATATAGATATATATAATATCTGAAGACTAAGGGTTTTTGCTAGGTTTAAGGGCAAAAGTTTAAAAAAAATTATAAATCCTAACAAAAACTAAAATAATTCCAAAGGTTGAGATTCTCTGCCACTCATTTATCTGACTAGTAAATAGACTCAATACACTAATACACTTTAGAGGAAAAAAGAAAACATAATCCTGATTACCTACAAAATATCATCCCTTATGTGTCATGCAAACTAAAAAGAAGTACTAAAAAGATGAAGAAACAAAAATTTTGATTGATAATTAAGAGAAAAATTGATCAATAGAAATAGACCCACAGACAACATAGATGTTAAATTTATCAGACAATGGCTCTAATATTTAGGATGCATTTACTTAAATACCTACATAAAAAATATATACAATTGGTAAAGTAATAAGGAAACTTTAATTAAGATGCAATTGGAAATCCTAAAAATAAAATAATTAAATATCTGAAATTTAAAAGAAAATCATTGGCTGATATTAACAGAATAGTACAGTCCCAATAACCTCTGAAACTAAACCATTTTATCTAGTATATATGTAAGTTTAGTCTCAGAAAGAAAGGTGTGGAAGAGGCACAAAAGATAATTTGAAAAATATTATCCAAAGTTGTTCCAAAATTAATAAAAACCATCATTTCAAAGATCTAGGAGATTCAGCAATCTTTGCATGGTAAGTCAAAATGCTAAAAATTCAAGGTAAGAAGAAAATTTTAAACACAACTAGAGAAAAAATAGGTCCATTATAATTACAAGAGGAACAAAATAATAAAAATAGCAATGGACTTATTTCCAGAAATAATAGGGGCCCAAAGGCAATAGAGTCCATATCTTTAAAAATGAAAAATTTAGAAAAAAGGATGTCCCAACTTAAAATTCTATATCTAGCAAAATTTTCCAAAAATGAAGTCTAAATGAGAATACTTTTAAGTATGAAAGCCTGGGAATGTATCATTAGTAGATCAATACAATAAAAAATGTTAAAGAAAGCTTTTGGATGTGGTTGAATAGAATTCTAAGTTAACAGAATTAAGACTACGGAAAAAAAAATGAAGATAACTGGAAATGGTCACTATGTGGGTATATATGAAAGGCAATTTTTACATTCTTAAATACTTAAGATTTACTCTCTTAGCAACTTTCAAATATACAATAAAGTATTGTCAAGTATAGTAACCATATTCTATATTACATCATTAGGACTTATTTATCTTATAACTGCAAGTCTGTATTTTTTTTAACCACCTTATTCCATTTTGCTCACTCCCTGGGAATATGGTATTTTTTAACAAAAGTATACAGTCTTTTGGTCCTATAGTTCACAAAGCACTTAGCAGAAATTCAGAAAAAACGCTGAGAAGATGGGTTTGATGATTCTATTGACTCTTAGCTTTCCCTGATAACATCTGAGGTTTATAAAAGAATTTTACAGTTTTACAAAGCACTCATTTTCTTGTCTTATGTACCTTTCCCTCACAATGCACTTGGAAGGTAGATTTTATAATAATCTCAATTACAGATAGAAAAAAATCGTATCAGAGATGCTAATTTATTCATGATATATGGATAAAGCCAGAAATCACGTGGAGATCACACCATTTTAATTAGAAGAGACTGTAGAGAGCATCCAGTTGGGAGTTTTTGTTGTTGTTGTTTTTTTAACCTGGGGTCCATTGGCCCTCAAAGAGCTCTTGAATAGACTTCAGTGGGTCCATAATTTGGATGGGAAAAAATTATGTCCTTTTCACTAACCTTTAATAGCAATTTAGCATTTCTTTCTATTAAGATTGTACATTACAAACCATTTAAGTGTTTTAAATCATTTAAGTCAATTAACTATAGCAATAAAAACAACAACAGATAGTGTGCAGTTCCATTAAAACATGGACAAGAATAGCACAAAATATAGTAAAATTGAATTATAACATTGCAAATTTCTTACATGCTATGATAATAATAATTTAACACAAACAGTGATAAATTAAGAAAACATATTTTAATCCTAATAAGAACTACTAGTATACATTACAAACAAAATACCAAATATGAAAGATATAGTTCAAGCCAACAAAGGAAAAGAAATGAAATACCAAGAAGACAGAAAATGATGTATAAAAGAATATATAAACAGAAATCATATTTTTTTAAAAAGCCAGAAGATAGGTTTAAAGTCAACCATATAAACTTTTACAATCCATAGAAGTATACTAAAGAGTCTTCTTAAAAGGCAGAGATTGCCATAATGAATAAAATAGGCCCAAGTATATGCTGTTCACAGAAAACAATTTAATTTCAAAGTTAGCTTAGGGAATTTTGCTTCAGGTTATTTAGAGTAACAGGGACTGGATGTACCCTACACCTAAAAATATTTCAAAAAATATTTAAAAATTGATGAAACAATGGTTTTCAGACACTAGACAACAAGGAGAGCAGAACTGTGATCTCTAAGAAAGAGAAAACAGAGAAAAGTGTCTCTTAATAAATGTACTAGACTGCTGATGTTTCTGGCTAATAGGTCCATGACAGAAACCCAAATAGAACCCGACATTCTTGATAATTTGAGTATATAGAAATTAGGTTGGGGAATGAAACATTGGCTATAACTTGTGATGCAGCATGTTGGAGATATATGCATTGCAAAATACAAAAAGATACTAGATACTAGTGATACTAGTCAAGTCAGTACAATATGTAAGAAAATGAAGTAAAAGAATTTATGTTGTAACTGAAGAAGTAAAATTTTCTTTATCTGTAACAGCATAATTATTTTGTTAGAAAATCCTAATACACCCACAAAGATACTAGAATGTCTAAGTGAGTTTAGTAAGATTAAAGGATATAAAGTCAATATACAAAAATATCAAATGTATTTCTATGCAATTGAAAAACATAACATCGAAAAATATTCCTGAGATATTTAGGGATATATTTTGTACATGACACATACACTAAAATGTATAAAACATTGTTGAAAGAAATTAAAAAAGACCTAAATAAAGAGTGATATCATGCTCATAAATCAAAGGACTAAATATTTTTAAGATGTCAATTCTCCACACTAAGTAAGCTTTAGATTCAAAGCAATCTCAATCCAAATTACAACCAATTTATTAATTTCAGAATCAACAATACAAGTTGATTCTGAAATTGATATTAAAATGGAAAGGATCTAGAATAGCCAAAATAATTTTCAAATAGAATAAAGTTGGAGGACTTACACTACCTGATTTCAAGGCTTACTTAGAACTGCAATAATCAAGAGACAGTTGTCTAAATAAAGACCCATACATATGTACTTAGTTGAAGTTCAATAGAAGTTCCAAGGCTATTCAATAGAAAAGTATATTATTTTCAGCAAAAGGTCCTAGAAAGCTGGATATCTATATGTAAAATAAGTAAACTCCTACTCTTACTGCCGGGGTGTTATCTGCATTTGGAAGGGTTCAGGAACATGGAAAAGGGGCTGCGAGTAAATTAAATAAACTAGATATGAAATATAAATTTGAGAGGCATTTATTCGGGGGAGCCAGGGAAGGCTTAGCTTTAGTTACCTAGTTCTCCGAATCCTTGGACCCCTCGCTTTTTATTAACACATCACACCCTTTAGCAAAGCAGATATGCATATCAAAGGTAAGGTTTAGTAAACAGTAAGATTATCAGGTTGGGGGAACTGCCTGCCCTCAGCTATCTGGCAGCAGGCAATAATATATGCAGACTTTTAGGTTTGGGGAAATGCTTTCAGCTATTCCAGCAGCAGGTAATATGATTCAGGCCCGCTGAAGCCCCAAGGTTCATCAATCTTTTGATGAACTTCTTGCATTTATGACCTGCTGGGATTAGCCTCCAGCATCTTACATTAAAATATATCTCCAAATTGACTTGAAATGTATCATTCACATATGTTTAAGTATTACAAAATAAGACTTTCAGAAAAAAATACCAAGATCTTTTAGATAGGACACATACATTTTTTTAAAAAATCTTGAAACATAACATTTTTTAAAAACATTGAATTAATTAATTGAAAAACTAGTTATTTTTGTGAAAAAAAAACAACATTGTTTAGAAAATAGAAAGATAATCCATAGCCTTGGGCAAAAATTTAAAAAACCCCACACATCCTATATAATAAAAGGCTAATATGCAAATCGACCAAATGGTGGAACAACCAGTCGCTATGATGCACACTGACCACCAGGGGGAAGACGCTCAACGCAGGAGCCGACCCCTCATGGTCAGTGCGCTCCCACAGGGGGAGCACCACTCAGCCAGAAGCCAGGATCACGGCTGCTAAGGAGCAGCGAGCATGTGGGCGGTAAGGAGCGAGGGGGTCCCAGACTGAGAGAGGGATGTTCACTGAGGGGTCCTGGACTGTGAGAGGGCTCAGGCCGGGCTGAGGGAACCCCTCCCCCCGCCCCTGAGTGCACATGGGCCTCTAGTATATAATAAAATTGCACAATTTAATAAATAGAAGATAGACACCCAAAATTGGGAAAAAACTTTTAAACAGAAACATCACAAAGTTACACAAATGCCTAATAGGCACATTAGTTAGCTCAACCTCATTAGTCAGCAGCAACCTCAAGAATATACTACTTTACACATGGCAGAATCGTTACAATTAAAAAGACTGATCATGCCAGGTGTTGTGAAGATATGAAGCAACTACTACTAGTAATACAAAATGACACAGAATGGTATAGCTACATAAGAAAAAGTGTTTCAGTTTCATATAAAGGTAAATATAAATTTACTTTATGACCCAGCCACTCCACTCATACTATTTTCATACATAAACAGTTATATACATAAATTGATATATATCTGGGTATTCATAGAAGTTTATTCCTAAGAACCAAAACTGGACACAAAACTGGTCATCAACAGTTGAATGGATAAACACATTGTAATATACACATTCAATGTAATACAACTGCAATCATATAAAATGAACTACTGACACATGAATGAATCTCAAAAATGCCAGGCATTGGGATAAGGACACATTTGTAATATCTTATTCAATAAAGGGAAAAAAAATTGCCAGGCATAGGAAGCCAGGCATACTCTCTGATTCCATTCCTCTGAAACTCTTAGGAAGACAAGTCTCATCTATAGTGATAAAAAACAGCAGATTAGTCCTGATCCTGGGTATAGGAGTAGGGTTGAAGATTGACTGGGAAGGGGTAAGATAACCTTGTTTGTATGATACCATTGTAATGGTGGTTTCACCCATGTACATACTTGTTAAAAAACATTAATCTGTATCCTTAAAATTGATGTATTTTTTCCATGAAAATTTACCTCAAGAGACTTATGAGACTTTTAAATTATTAAAATATTAAATACCTAAAATTAAATTTAACACAAGGTTCACAAAACTTCAAGAAGATCTACAAAATCTCACTGTTGCAAATTTTTTAAAAAATTAAATAAATGATGCATATCATAAGCTTCTATTTTATAAATCTCAGTATTATAAAAAGAAACAATCCTCACCAAAATAAATTGTAGATTTAATTAAATCACAATAAAAATCCCAACAGAGTTTATTTACTTACTTATTTATCTATTTAATTATTTTAATGAAATTTACAAGCTGATTCTAAAACTTATATGGGATTTCAAACAACCAAGAATAACTAAGGCAAATCTTGAAGAAAGAGAACAAGACTGGAATATTCATAAAACCAACCATTTAGACATATTATATAGTTACTAGAGGTCTGGTGCACAAAATTCATGCATGGGGTGTGGGGGGGAGTCCCTCAGCCCAGCCTGCACCCTATCACAATCCGGGACCCCTCGGGGGGTGTCCGACTGCCGGTTTAGGCCCAATCCCGCAGTCGGACAATCCTCTCGCAATCCAGGACGGCTGGCTCCTAACCACTGGCCTGCTTGCCTGCCTGCTTGATTGCCCCTAACTGCTCACCTGTCTGCCTGATCACCCCTAACCACTTGCCTGTCTGCCTGATTTCCTGTAACTGCTCACCTGCCAGCCTGATTGCACCTAACCACCTCTGCCTCGGCCCCCGCCACCGAGGTTTCATCCGGAAGGACGTCCAGAATGATGTCTGGAAGGTCATTAGGCTGTCCGGTCTAATTAGCATATTACACTTTTATTATTATAGATTCCAATCAAAACACTGTATTGTAAATTAAAGGCAGACCAATAAACCAATGCTACAGAATAAAGTCTACATACACAAACATTGTAATCTGCATTATGTTCAAACTGACACACAGATTTTTCTGTTCAATAAATGGTTCTGCTATTATTGTACACTCAAATATAAACAAAATGAATCTTGACCTCATTCCCAGCACACAACAATTAATTCTAAATGGATTGCACATATACATGTGAAAGGTAAAACAATTAAACAATGAAAAAAATAAAACATTTTCATGATCCTGAAGTAGATAAAGATAAAAGAAAAAGAAAGATTGGACTATATAGAAATTAAAATTTTTCTTCTCAAAAAATAAAAAAACAACACTATTAAAATAATGAAAAGATAACGTTTAGTATATAAGAAGAAAAATATTTACAATACATACACACAATGAAGAATTCGTATCCAGAATATTTTAAAAAATCCTTTGAAGCAATAAGGGAAATATAGACAATCCACTTAAAAAAATGGCAAAAAAAAAAAAAATCAAGAAGTTTCCTAGCTGGTTTGGCTCAGTGGATAGAGAGTCAGCCTGTGGAATGAAGGGTCCCTGGTTTGATTCCGGTCAAGGGCACATGCCTGGGTTGCAAGCTCAATCCCCAGTGGGGGATGTGCAGGAAGCAGCCAATCAATGATTCTCTTTCATCATTGATGTTTCCATCTCTCTCTCCCTCTCCCTTCTTCCCTAAAATCAATAAAAATATATTTTTTAAAAAATCCAGAAGTACTTCTCAAAGGAATCTACCCAAACTGAATTTTCTTCATTTGTCATTATAGAAATACAAATTAAATCTATAATGTTTACCATTATGTGTCATCAGAATGACTCGGGAAAAAAGACAGGAGATATCAAAAGTTGGTGAAGATGTATAGTGACAGAAACTCTCATAATATTGCTGGTGGGAGTGTAAATTGGTACAAACAATTTATAATGTTAAACATATCGCCTATGGTCTAGCGATTTTACTATGGTATATCCTCCACAGAAACTTATTCATATTTCACCAAAATATTTTACCAGGGTTGTCATACTACCACTGTTCAAATAGCCCAACAATCACCTGTATTAGAAGGGGTAAATGTATTGTGAGATACTGGCATAATGGAAAACTATACACAAATTTAGAAAAAACTCCCACAAGAATCAGAAGAACATATATTATGGGATTACATTGACGTTAAGTTAAAATATCCAGTTGTGATCTTCAGTGTTAAATGTCAATATCATGGTTACACTGGTGTGTTGGGTAAAACTGGAAGAGGACTCCAGGGGCTCCTGGGGTGCTGGGAATCCTCTTTAGCTGGATGGCCCTATAAGAGCATACCTACCCAGAGATGCTCAGTTGGCAAAATCCTTCAGTACGTACATTTATGGTTTGTATAGTTTTCTATGTATATGATATACTCTAATTAAAAAGTTTATAAAAAGAAAAATTAGGGGGAAAATGCAGTCTTAACAAAAATCAACATTCATTGTCTTCAGCTTTGGCGACTCAGATCAAATTTTGAAATAATGGGAAAAATTCCTGCCACACACTCTATAAATATACTTTGAGTTCCTAATCCTGCATTCGTCTATGCATAATGTCAACAAATTCTGGCATAGCACCAAGGTAGGATTTGAGCTATTTAAAGTTAGAACAGCTCATTGCAATATTTTCTATAAAACTACTTTGAGTGTTCTGGCTCTGAGACTAATTGCAAGAGAATGTTATTTACATTCCATGTGAGAAATGAGGACACTAAATAAAATGAACTCGTCTGTAACCAATACTTTAGTTTCATTAAGATTTCATAGACTCAAGGCAAAAACATGGCAGTAGGACTTTCAGCAGGACATCAACTATGTTAGTTTGCTAGAGCTGCCATAACAAGTACCAGACAATGGGTGCTTTAAACAACAGACATTTATTTTCTCTCAGTTCTGGAGAAGACTAAGATCTGGAAGTCTAAGATCAAGATCTTGTCAAGGTTGATTTATTCTGAGGCCTTTCTCCTTAGCTTGTAGATGATCATCTTTTCCCTTTGTCTTTATGTGGTCTTCCCTCTGTTCTTGTCCGTACATATCCAAATTTCCTGTTATTAGGATGCCAGTCATGTCAGATTAGCGCTCACCCTAATGATCTCACTTAACTGTAATTGCCTCTTTCAAGGCCCTGTCTCCAAACAGTCACATTCTAAGGTGCTAGGTGTAGGACTTCAACATATGAATTTTGGGAGGATACAGTTTAGCCCATAACACCAACTAATTTGAAGACAGCCACAGAACTCTCTTTTTTCATTCCCAAGAATTATTATAAAAATATCCCCCGACTTCCATGTTAATAACACCCAATTTTGCTAGGTCCTAGTTTTTCCTAGGCTTCCGGGCCCCTTACAAGACTAGGGCTTGAATGATCTGGGCTAACCATGAACATTCACTTCCCTGTCTAATGATGTGTCTAAGCATGGACAAGTGATATAACTCAGACCTAAGGGAATGTACATATGGGAAGCTTCTTAGAAATTAATCCCAATTCTTTTTTTTTTTTTACTTTGAAACTAAGTTTATTTCTTATGCCATTAAAAAATAAGTTAAGACAGTATAATATACAGTCAGGTCTTTTTGTCCAGGGGCTGAATCCAATGAACCGGATTCGCTTTAAGCAGGGCTCTGTTGCCTGCCTGCTGAGTTTGTTCTTTGGATGTTTTTTTTCTTTTTTCTTTTTTCTTTTAATTGTTTAAAGTATTACATATAGCATTACATATGTCTCCTTTTTCCCCCATTGACCTCCCCCTTTCAATAGACACAGACACTAGATGGGTGAGGGCATGTGCTGAAGGGTGGGGAGAGGTCACATGCCTTCAACCCCCTAGTGTCTGTGTCTATTGGCTATGCTTATATGCATGCATACAAGTCCTTTGGTTGATCTCTTACCCCCCCCCAACTCCCCTGCCTTCCCACTAAAGTTTGACAGTCTGTTTAATGCTTAAATAGAGACACAGGAAGGGACTAACCTAATTCTTGACTTTAGATTCTACTATATGAGCATTTGGAGCTTGGAGCTAAAGGAGATATCTTGAAGCCCTGAAAGTAACATTTCATAGACTCTAAGAAAGGTGGAAAACAATGATGGAAAACCAAGGAAATCACAGTGAAAAAGTCAACCATAGCTTGGCAGCAGTGACTTGAATTAACCTTGGGATTGTCTGCTCCAGATCTCTTCTTCTTAATATGGATATATTTTCTTCTTTGTTAAACCAATAGGAATTGTATAATCAACTTATTGCAGCCAAAGGAATCTTAATTGATAGAATAACGATGTAATCTGTACTCTAAGTATTAGTGTGGCCCATTTCAAAGTACTTTGTTGGAAATGGAAGGAGAGAATTCTTTTTCCCAACTTATATTAGTGCTGAGAAAGTCCAGTCACTTTAATATAGATGAAAATGAGGTATCACACTCACATAGTTTTGCAGCAATATCATTTTTTTAAGATTTTGTATTGATTTTTGGAGAGAGAGGAAGGGAAAGGCAGAGAAACAGAGATAAACATTTATGTGAGAGTGAAACATTGATTGGTGCCTCCTACATGCCCATACCAGGGATCAAAGCTGCAACCCAAGAATGTGACCTGACTGGGAATCGAACCAGCAACCTTTTGGTGCATGGGATGATGCTCAAACCTGAGCCACACCAGCCAGGGCAAAGCAGCAATAGAATTTTACATGGAAGAACATTTCATAATGAAATCTGCCTATAATTTCCATTATGTTCTTTATCCCAATTTACTTCCCCAGAGCACCTTGGATGTCAATTTCGGACTTGTCAGCACTGACAAGATGACTTAAGGGAATTCCTTGACCCCTTGGCTTGTCCAGTATTATGAAACCAATAAAATGCTCTCGGATTTTCATTTTGCACACTTATGTCAACAAATCTCATTCACACAGACATTTCTTCCAAGATGTTAACCTCCGATTTTAGTCTAATAAATCTGTGTGCCCTTCAGCTTTAAACACTTCTCAACAACACTATCTGCCATGAATTAAACAAGTTCGTTAAGGATCCTCTTTGCATCATAAATGAAACACATTGCATCCTGTATCAAGAAATGCAGAGAATATCCTTCATTTCTCTGTCAAGTTGTTCATCCATATAATTTATGTGAAATCACTTCACACATTAGGTGCTAAATAAAACACATTTTGCACATCAAGAAGCACCCCTAACAACTTTCTTTTAAGATTCATAGAGGGTCCGCCATGGAGATTCCATGGAACTCTAGATCCTCTCTTGCTAAGTAGAAAGTTCTACTTCCTCGTTGCTTCAAAATTTCTTTCCAATACTTGGCTCATATTCAATTTCAAACTGAAGCTCCACATCAAGGCAAATATTTCAAGCTTTAGTTGCTTCAATCTGTATCGAAACTGATAGAGATTGACTGGATAACATGTTGTGATTCCTGGAGACTACCAATGTTTTTTCAATTATTCAATCTACAAATTACCTGATCTGATTTTAAAATGAAGGCTGATTTCCACAGAAGGAGGCCAGTCTCACTGAACTATAAATAAAGCAGCCAGTACTGTATACTCTATTTCTACTTTCAAAATTGTGTCTGGATATGCAAAGAAAAACATCACCTACATAAATCTATGCTATAGTTGTCAGGTAGCTTATTCTGAGTCATTGTTCCCCAACATATTTCAGATTGTTGATATCTAATGATACTGTTGGACAAGGTCAGACTTGCCCTTGCCCATTTTGACCACCTCTTAGTTATCTTCTGTGTCTTTATTGCTTCATAAGGAACTTCATCTCTGACATATTGATTTGATTAGTTGGCACATGAAAGCCAAGTTCTTACTGAGATTAATGAATAACCATGTCATCTGTGATTAAACCTGCAATTTTAGAATGTGTTTCTGAAACAGACTTTGAGATAAACAATTGGGTGGAAATTTGGGGAGAAGTTTTCACAGGATACACAACTCTATGAAAGCCAGGATGGGGAATAGGAAGAGGGTGACCTGCAGTGTGGTTGCTTCTGAAATTTTAGTACAGCTTACGGGTTGGTGGGAGGGAGAGGGAAGGTTACTCTAATGCTAGAAAAGCCCCTTTGAGTTGTCTTAAATTGAGGGGAGGACTCAGGCCTTTGTATCGACACACAAATAAACCATTGGCTGCCAGCCACCCCAAGGAGTGAATCTAATTTTAGGATAAGCAGTTTTTCATTATGCTGGGAGCAATTCCCGGTGAGTGAAACAGCTGATATTCACAGTAGCAGGAAGATACCTCCTGCATCCCTCCCAGCCCCATTGGTGCACTGGTGGGTTCCCTCGGCCTGGCCTGTGCCCTCTGGCAATCCGGGACCCCTCACAGGATGTCAGAGAGCCAGTGTTGTCCCAATCCGCAGGCCAGGCTGTGGGACCCCACTGGTGCACGAATTCATGCACTGGGCCTTTAGTTAATTCTAAGAATGGAAGCAGCAAGAGGTACCTCAGAATCACCTCTGTGCCAAACATATTCTTACCTACTAACTCTTGAGGATAAAGGAAATGTACCCCTGCCAACATAGTGACTCCTTTTCTTGCCTCCTGGTCTTTGCTACAGATGTGACTGAGTGGTAGCCAGAAGTTAAATTTCAATGATTCTTTATCAAATTGCCTGGTGGACGTGACCACCACCTGGAAACAGGTCCTCTATATGCACAAAGCCTAGAATGTTACAGGGATGGAAAACATATCTCAAGTAGAAAAATGGGGGTGATGTTAATTGTAGCCACCCCTATTGTACATGCTAGTTCCAATGCCCATGCATTCTGCCTACTGAGGACACAGTGCTTAATTTAGGTGATTAACACATCCTGGAGGATGGTGCCCTATAGTCTTAGATTATCATCTCTAACCTGACTGATGAGCAGTGTTCTTAGAGGCTATTTAAGTGATCTCTCAGACTGGGAGCTTGTGGGTTGTTGCAATTTGTGAAGCTTCACTGTACATCACGTGACCAGTAGGCCACTTCTGAGTCTTCTTAGTCTGAGATGATACTGTGAGGGATCCTTTGTCTGTGTGCCAAATACTCTGTGTAAGCTCCTGTTGTGCTGGCCAAGGTCCTGAGAGCAGAAAACGCCAAGTTACACTGAATCTAGTAAGTCCTTGTCAAGATGAATCTATGCCCCTTACAGTGTAGAAAGTGCCTGTCAACTTGTCATTAAGTGGCTGGTTGGGCTCCAGAAAGAATTGCACCACCTTGGTGAGGTGGGCTTGGTCTCTGGTGTTGGTAGTTTGAGGCATACAGCAGTGCAGTGGCTATATCAGTCTTGATGAATTGAAACCTATGCTATTAAGCCCATGCAAAGGCTTCATCCCTGCCTCCATTGCCACTCATGAGCCCACCATGCCAGCAGCAAGGTGGCCCATTCTGTCTACTCAGATATTCTGTGATTCTTTTGTAGTGGGTGCTTTCTGGTGTAAGTTAACATGTGGGATACAAATTTCTTCTTATGTTGAACATACTCACATCTGTCAGTCAACATGCCTGTTCCCAAGACCTTCTTGACTATTATTTTTCAACATATATATCTTTCAAGGTTCCTAACCACCCATCCAGGTCATTTGCCACTGGCCATGAGATTGTGGACATTTTTATTTTGGGCCATATGTCTTTCCACACAAAGTGGCTGAACCAGATGAACTGCCCAGAGCCTTGCCCATTGGGAAAATTTTCCCCTCATGGGTTTCTCTGGGGCACAAGTGGGACTTCGTATAGCAGCCTTCAACGTTTGATTCACAGTAACATACCAACCCAGTCTGTCCAGAAATCAAGTCTGGACTTCTCCCTCCTCTGCCAGCTGGTCATTAAATTAGCACATAGGCTACAGGTGTGAGTTGAGGGAGAAGCACTCATGTAACAACAGTTGTATGAGACACGGGATCAGACTTGTGCAGTTTACTTAGGCATTCTAGCTCTGCCCATATCCAATCCCAAACATGCCACTTCCCATTCAAGATAGAGTGCTGCTGTGCTCCCAACATTTTATGACTCAAGGGTTTCACAGAACTAACTCATGATGGGCAGTTGTTGCTTATGATCTGATGCTCCATTTTGAGGAGCACCTAGTAGCATTTTGGGAAAGCTGTCTATTTTCTACAGATGCTATGCATGGTATCTTTCCCCATCATGAATGCAATTAAATCAAGATCTGCCAGGTTATATGACTCAATTGGTAGAAATATATGTATTACAGCTTGGATTTATTGCATAGTCCTTTCCTGGTCTGGGCCCTAAACTTAGCAGCCTTTGAGTCACCCAGTAAATGAGTTAGAATAATCCTTCTTTGTGTAGACCAGGGAATCTAGAGAGAGCACCACAGTGCTTATTTTAACTAGCCTTCCCAAGATAATGTGCTTGTCACTTGTATCAACATGACCCCAGATTTTTAAAAATTCCCTGTTTTTCATGCTGATTTATAAAATTTGTCTTCAAAAATTAAAAGCATGTATGACAAGGAATAAGAAGCAAATGGCTATATTCACATGAATATGTGGAATGGTCAGATAAGTTTCTTCTCCATAAATGACTACAAACTCATCGGATGGTTAACTCAACAAAATAAATTTATCAAATATTGTGGCAATGGCATGGAAACTGTGAATATTAAATCTGTAAATTCAAGATTTTACCCCTGAAGTTCTGGGTAGAATATTTGCTGAGTGAATATCTAGCATCAATTCTACCAATCATTCATTTGTCATGTCTCTTACTTTATTTTCTTTTCTTTGACAAATTAAACAACTTGAAACTTTTGCATTAACAAGGGAGCTATTATGGCTGTTAACAACAATAAAATTTATGGGTATCTATTAAAAATGTCCAGAAAGACACTGCTTAATTTAACTACTATTAATATTGGCCTTGTGACATAGTAATGTTTATTTATACTCTTCAGGAAAAAAAACTAACAAAGGAAACAAAAAGATTGTTCAAATGCTTAGAGATAATGGTATGATTGAGGAACTGAAATTCTTCATCAAGTCATGGAACTTTGGGAGCACAGTGCATTTGGGAAAATAAATGTGGGCCTATGTGAGGTGTAGCAGGAAGTGGTAGACAGGCCTGATCATAAAAGGACCTTGATGCATTTATGAAAAGACTTTTATTATTTTGGACAAGGAAAAGTCATTAATAAATTTTATTTATAGTTCATTATTTTTATTTTTCTTAACTCTGAAATTAATATTATTTGCTAATGACTTTTCTCTATGTCTCCCCCCGCTCCCTTTTATTGAATTTATTGGGATGACACTAGTTAACAAAATTATACAGGTTTCAGGTGAAAACAAATGTAGGTTCTGGAGCATTAGGTAACTTTCTACAACACATCATCTAAACACTGTATTGTGTGTTCACCACCCCAAGTCAAGTCTCCTTCCATCATCATTTATCCTTCCTATCCCCTCCTCTACCTTTCCTCACCCCTTTTCCCCCAGAAATCACCACTGTTATCCATGTCCATAAGTTTTTTCTCTATTTTATTTAATTTTTTGCTCAATCCCTCCACCCTCTCACCTAGCCCACCCGCAACAGCTGTCAGCCTGCTCTCTATATATGAGCCTGTCTCTATTTTGCTTGTTAGTTCATTTTGTTCATTAGATTCCACATATGAGTGAAATCATATAAACTTGTCTTTCTCTGACTGGCTTATTTCACTTAGCATAATGTTCTCCAGGTCCATCCATGCTGTCACAAAAGGTAAGATTGCCTTCTTTTTTATTATGGGTGAGTGACATTCCATTATGTAAATGTACCACAGCTTTTTTATCCACTCATCTACTGATGAACACTTGGGCTGCTTTCAAATATTGGCTATTGTAAATAAATTGCTTACCTTCTTTCAAATTAGAATTTCAGGTTTCTTTGGATAAATTCTCAGAAATAGGATGACTTTTTAAAACTGAGGTAAAATTGAGATGTATTTAAATTTACCTTATATTGTATAATTCTATGACTTTTGACAAATGAATACAATCAGATATCTATACCAAAATAAATATTCGGATCATTTTCATCACCCCCAAACTTTCCTCAATGCGCATAAGCAGTTAATATCTCCCTTGACCCATAGCCCATGTTGATGGCTGATATCTTTTGGGTCCTTATAGGCTTGCCTTTTCCAGAATGTAATGGCAATGAAATCATACAGGGATTTATCCATGGTATTGTTGGTTCAGTAATTCATTCTTTTTATTGCTGAGAAGTATTCCATTGTATAGTTGTACCACAGTTAGTTTATCCATTCACCAGTTGAAAGACAGTTTTTAGTGATGATGAATAAAGTGGCCATAAACATTCATGTGCATACTTCTGTGTGAACATATTTTTATGGTATTTCACTTGGATAAATAACTCGGCTTGGAAGTACTGTGCTGAATGATAAGTGTATATTTAACCTTTAGAAAAGAGTTTAGAAACTTCTAAATGCAAAGTTGCAAATTTTTGCATTCCCATCTAAAAATGCATGAAGTTTCAGTTGATTTGCATCCTCACCAGCACTTAGTATTGGCAATTTTCTTTCTTTTTTTCCCTCTTTAGCCATTGGAATAAGAGATTGGTTTGCTAATACTTTTAAGCATTTTTCATTTGTCATCTGTATATCTTCTTTTGTGAACTGTTGGTACAAATCTTTTGTTCATTATCTTAATTCTGTTTTATTATCATCATTTATTTTTATTATTATCATTGAAATTTGAGAGGCTTTTATACATGCTGGATACAAATCCATTGTGAGACCTGTGATTTGCAAATATTTTATCCCTTGTGCCCTGTCTTTTTCTGGTGTCTTACAAGGAGTGGAAGTCCTCAATTGTATACAGTTCAGTTCAGTTTAGTAAGTTTTTATTTTCTGGGCCTTGGTTTTGGTATAATTTCTAACAAATATGTCCCTAGATCAAGATTTCAAACATTTTATCCACCTATCCTAGACTTTTATATTTTTAGACTTTATATTTACCTATGATCTAGCCTTTGGAATTTCTTCAAAACTATTAACTTAAGCACCAAGCACCCCCTTCTCCCTTTCTCTGCCTCAGATTAGTCAGTGCCCATGTCTCATCTCCTATTGGAGAAAGTCTTGCTTTGTTTGGATCTCAAGCTACTTGGTTACCTGGTGACACCAGATTTATTATAGTATTTTTAATTATTATTTTGTAGTTGATACATCCTTTACATGTTGAGAGTGGGACACCTTCCAGCTTTGTATGTCTTAGGTGTAAGTAGAACTATACTGATTGTTGTTATTTTAAACAGCTTTATTAAAATGTGATTCAAGTACCATAAAATTCATCCATTCAGTTGCTATTTTTAGTATTGCTCAGTTATGCAATCAACACCACTATCTAATTTTACATTTTTATCACCCAAAAAGGAAACTCCATACACATTAACAGTCACTTCCTACTTTTCTCTTCTAGCCCCAAATAACCCAGATACACTTCTGTCTCTATAATTTTCCCTAGGCTGGAAATTTTACATATATGGAATCATATAATATGTGCTACGTTGTGACTAGCTCTTTGACCTAGATGATGTAACAAGTATCAGAACTTCATTCCCTTATATGAATTAATAATATATTTTTTAATCTCACTTGGGATATATTTTTCATTGATTCTGAGAGAGAGAGAGAGAGAGAGAGAGAGACAGAGAGAGAGACATTGATGATTGATGTGAGAAAGAAACATTGATTGGTTGCCTCCAATACAAACCCAGACCAGGGATCAAACCCACAACCTCAGTATGTGCCCTGACCAGGAATGGAACCTGCAACATTTTCGGTATACAGAATGACACTCCAACCAACTGAACCACCCAGCCAGGGAATAATATTTCTTTTTATGAATATACCACATTAATCAGTTGGTGAACATTTAGATCTTTTACACTTTGGGGTTATTATATATACTAGAGGCCCGATGCATGAAATTCATGCAAAAGTAGGCCCTCCTTCCCTTGCCTGCCGGCATAGGCTTCCCTCTGGCACCCAGGACCCAGGCTTTCCTCCGGCCACCTGCAGGCACCCGGGGCCCGGGCTTCCCTTGCAGCCCCGGCTTCGTCCGGCGGTCGTCTGGTCCAATTAGTACATTACACTTTGATTACTATAGATTGTACTACTAAAATTTGTATACAAGTTTTTTGGGTAGGTATATCTTTTCATTTCCCTTGGATATATGGAAATTACTGAGTATATGGATGCTCTATATTTTATATTTTAACAAACTGTCAAACTGCTTTGAAATGTGGTTTTACCATTTTTATTATAATGTACCTCAAGCACTTATGATTAAGGACATTATTTTCTTTGGCTAATGACCTATAATTCTCATTATTCCACTAATAGATTAGTCTAGTGGTGGCCTAAAGTATTTTTTTTAATCATTTAATAGTTCAGGCAAGTGAACATGAATGAGAGCCTGAGCTAAAACAGTAAAGTGAAAATTTTATGTAAAAAATAAGTAAATAAAAAATTGAGATTAATTAAGAAATATTGGCAAAATTATAACCCTGTTATATGTGGAAATAAAGAGGAAGACCAATGAAGGGTGCTTCTTATAGAAAGCTTACATACACAGACATACTGGGGCAAGTTAGGCCATTGCTGCAATTTGCACAGTCTATTAGATACTTTTGATTTATATAATAATAACTTTATTTATTTAAATATATTCTACCTTATTTTTTGTTATTTGTAAAGTAAGGGTGACAATGACATATTCCTTAAGTATTTAAAATATGCTTTTAATAAACATATAGGTATATTTTCATATATTTACATAATTTATTAACTACCACTGAATAAAGTTACCATTCTGTTTCTGCTTTAAAGAAAATTGCTAATATTATTTGCTCATTTTTTATGCTGTCTGTAATAAAAACAAACAAAACACACAAGGCAAACAAGGCAAACAAGGCAAACACTGCACTTTTACTACTGGTTCACAACCTCCTAGAAACTTTCTAATCTGGTTTTTGTACTTCAAGTTTGCATTCACTGCCTTGGTTCTTACAGAGGGTTTGCATGGATTCTGGCATCTTAACTCTATAATTTATCAGAGATAATATGCTAATTTGTCTCTTGCTCCCAACTCTCAAAGTAACTCAGTGCATCTTCTACTTGTTGATTTATTTCCCAAATCACCACTTGAGCTTTTCTGGAACATTTACCTCTTGTCCAAGCATATCTATATAATAAAAGCCTAAGCTTAGATTATGGCAAAATGACCAGAATGACCGGTTGCTATGATGCTCACTGACCACCAGGGGGCAGACACTCAATGCAGGAGCTGCCCCATGGTGGTCAGTGCACTCCCACAGGGGGAGGACTGCTCAGCAAGAAGCCGGGCTCATGGCTGGTGAGCACAGTGGCGGTGGCAGGAGGCTCTCCTGTCTCCGTGGCAGCACTAAGGAGCAGCGAGCTGAGCAGTAAAGGAGCAGCAAGCAGGGGGGCGGTAAGGAGTGAGGGCTCCCAGACTGCGAGAGGTCCTGGACTGTGAGAGGGTGCAGGCTGTGCTGAGGTACCTCCCCACCAGTGCACAAATTTTGTGCACTGGGCCTCTAGTAAGATAATAACAGGAGTCTGTTACCAGACTTTTTGATTCCTCACTCCAGAAAGTCCTTACTAGTCTTCTAACAGAAGGAAATGGTGGCCTTGGTACTCACACTTGACCATCACTAAACCACACTTGCCTCTCAGAAAGTCGAATACTAAGATATAATAGAGTTATTTTGCTAAACTGTTTGATCTATATTTTGCAAATTACCATAGGCTTCTTACATACTTCTCATTTTTCTTAAATTTAACATGCAGTTAAAAAGTTATGCAATTTTTTTCTTTATAACATCTGCTTTTGAAATCATTATAGCTCATGTTCCTTCATGGCATAAACTGCCTTATTTTGATTTAATCACTTTTTATGTCATTTTCCCCCCATGTCAATATGATTAAGGTTATTTTTAGAAGTAGCATTTCCAAACAACCTTTGGTAATGTCGCTGCAGTTCTTATAAACACATTTTGGGTTCCAATTTCCACTCAGATAAAACCTTTTTCTTTACAGCTTTTCTTCCCCATTTATCCCCACACCTACATGCAAAATCCAGACATATTTAATTCCTCTTTAATATATTTAAGTACATATAGTGTAACTCTTAGTTTTCATTGTTATTTGCTTTCCTACTCTTCATAAGCTATGCATTATAAAGGGTGTCCCAAAATTCACGCAAGAAGTAATTTTGATAGAAAACACAAGTTTATAATTAATTTTTAGAAGTAGCATTTCCAAACAACCTTTGGTAATGTCGCTGCAGTTCTTATAAACACATTTTGGGTTCCAATTTCCACTCAGATAAAACCTTTTTCTTTACAGCTTTTCTTCCCCATTTATCCCCACACCTACATGCAAAATCCAGACACAGTTAATTCCTCTTTAATATATTTAAGTACATATAGTGGAACTCTTAGTTTTCGTTGTTATTTGCTTTCCTACTCTTCATAAGCTATGAATTATACAATCTCTACATATAGTTTGAATACAATTTCTTTATGTGGCTGAATTAAAGAATAGCACAACTATTGTCATTCAGAAGGAGCAAGGAAAGAGGGAGCCTCCCTTGGAGGTCTCTAAGACCAGTGATAATGAACCATGACACAGGGACCGTTGCACTGGGTGCATCTCCCAGCCAGTGCAGCCCAGCACAATTGGTTTGGACATGTATGTCTATTACACTGACTTAATGATACAGTAGGCTGTTCTCTATATAATGATAGAAAACACAAGTTTATAATTAAAAATTGTAAATTTTTTATTGATTCATAAAGTATCCAGTATAGGGTTATGTATGGAATAGCATATCAGGTAAATGGCCTCCATGGCTTTGCTAGCACATACACACTCTTGTTATTGTCTGAGCAGCCGCATTTTCGAATAAGAATGGTCCGATGATGCCTCCAGCCCAAAATCCTCACCAAACAGTGACATGTTGTAGATGCATTTGTTTCTCAACAATCGCTCCTGGATTTTCTGAACCCCAAATGCGACAATTTTGTCTATTAACCAAGCCATCAAGATGAAAATGAGCCTCATCGAAATTCAGCCACATTTATGCAAAATGGTCATGGAAAATTTCAACAAAAGAGTGCGTATGTGCCAGCAAAGCCGTGGAGGCCATTTACCTGATATGCTATTCCATACATAACCCTATACTGTATACTTTACGAATCAATAAAAAATTTACACTTTTTAATTATAAACCTGTGTTTTCTATCAAAATTACTTCTTGCGTGAATTTTCGGACACCCTTTACAATCTCTACATATCGTTTGAATAGGATTTTTTTATTCTTTCTTTATGTGGCTGAATTAAAGAATAGCACAATTATTGTTATTCAGAAGGAGCAAGGAAAGAGGGAGCCTCCCTTGGAGGTCTCTAAGACCAGTGATAATGAACCATGACACAGGGACCGTTGCACTGGGTGCATCTCCCAGCCAGTGCAGCCCAGCACAATTGGTTTGGACATGTATGTCTATTACACTGACTTAATGATACAGTAGGCTGTTCTCTATATAATACTTCACATCCTTTTCCCGGGATGCTGCTCTAAAAATGTTGGAAGAAGGGAGAAAGAAAATAAGAAATGACATAGGTACTAAACAGTATTTTCTTTTTCATCAAAACAAAAAGTCAACTTTAGCTCTTTACATATGTATTATGTACAACAAATGACCATAAACTGTATGCTATTCAACCAGATTTCCCAAATATTAACTTTTTTCTATATTACATTCGCTCTATCGTTCTCTGTTCATATGTGTATGTAACTTTTTTTCCCTGAACCATTTGAAAGTAGGTTACAGACATGATGCTCCTTTATTCCCAAATAATTCAGTCTGTTTTTCCTTCAAACAAGGACATTCTTTTGCATCTACAAACAGCTTTAAAATCAGGAAATGAATGATCTAACCTAAGTGATTTTTCCCCCAAATATCCTAAAATGCCCTTAGAGGACTTTTTTGTGTGTCTAGTATCCAACCCAGGATCTTAGCTGTCAAATTTCATAAATCTCATTTAATCTAGACAGTTCCTCAATCTTTGTCTTTCATGACCATAACATTTTTGAAGAGTACAGGCCAGGTATTTTGTAAATATCCCTCAAAAGGGTTTTTGATGTTTCCTCATGGGTTAACTCAGGTTATACATTTTGACAAGAATAATATGGACTTCATCTTCTGTTATCATAGCCTAAGTCAATAATGTATCTAAAAGTAAAATATAAATGTATATCCCAAACCAAGAGTTAAGGATTAAAAGGGTTATTACTTGTTTTAACCTCCTGTCCCCCTCTCTGCCCTTGTCCTCTAGAACATGGGGTGTTCCCATGGAGAAGTAGCTCTAGGTTCAATGCCCACTGAGGAACAGCAGTGAAGTGGGAGGAAGTATCTTGTTCACTGTGAGAGAAACTTGAAAACACCAGCATTACAACCACCAAGGGGGCTCCTATCCTTCTATGGCTCCCTTCCCATTTCTGTTCACATAGGCATTTCCCTTATAAAATCTTTGCACATTGAATTCCATTTTGATATCTGCTCCCCAGACCTGGACTAAAAGGGGGAACTGCTATTCTACTGGAAACTTTGAGGACAAAACGAGGAAAAATAATTTTCACCTGTGCCTGAAAAGCAGGGCACATTACTGGAATAGGCAAATTTTCTGGCAAAAAAAAAATTGTAAATACCCTTCCCTGCACCAATCTAAACCATCAGGCTTTGAAACCATAGTCAAATGTCATCAACCATTTGCATTCCAATGAGAGCAGAGAATGTCAGCCCCATCCCAGAAAGAAAAACCAATCAGGTCAGGGATAGAGTGGTGGGACAGAAGCCTCAGGGAAGGGAAGGAGAATGGAGGATGCATCAGGAGTTTACCATAATAACAAGTGTCCCCTTAAGCAAGAAGAGTGAGGTTTATTGATTTTCTATTAGTTGATACTAAGAACAATGATTAAGAATGAGAGGAAAACATTCACTCCCCTGAAGGATATTCTAATAGGGCTTCTAACATTTCCAGCTCTTAAATGAAGATGGGTAATGATGCCTCATATTTCATTCTCACAGTGTTATATAAACAACTAAGAGATCAGCCCGCCTGGAGTTGCAGCCAATCACAGCAATTTTCTGTAGCAAAAATTATATCTGATGTGTGAAAAGCACACGGCCTTTTAAAGATGAAAGAGCCAACCTTCCCCCTGGGCTCCTGTTGGCTTGGCTCTTTGGTGATGTTTGGAAGGCAGGTGGTGTTGCCAGAGTGCCTATAGTTCCACTTGCACAGCCTCGGGGGACAGCCCCGATGGCCTTTGTTAGGAGTCACAGTGCCTCCGGCAATCTCTAAAGTACTGAATGGTGGCGTAGGAGGCAGGGGGTGAAAAGGCGGGAACATTTGATTTATGTCTGCATTTATTGCAAACAAAAGGATGACAGGTACAGTTATGAAGACCTCAAGAATACGTCCTCATCCATCTAATTTAAAACCATACCAGCTGGGCAGATAAATCACTATGTAACCCGTATCACTGCTATCAGAATATTTTAAGGAAATGAGGAAAGACTAGGTATGTTTCTATTCATTAATTCTCTCTTTCCTATACACACACACAAATGCTGAATTTACTATAATTAGTTGTTCTCTACAGAAAGCTTCATTTATTGGAGCTGCCATTAAACAAGTGAAATACAAATTACAAGTGACATTGATACAATCATAATTGCTCCTTCCTGGCTGACAGAGATATTTTCTGAGAGGAACCTGCATTTCTACAGATGGCATGAAAAGAAAATGAGGCCTGCAGAACACGCCATTATTCCTGCGAGGCCCTCAGTTCATTAGTTGAAGCAGCCAAGTCTTCACGAGCCGCAACTGATCAGCAAATGGGAAATGAGCAAGAGTATAAATTCCCAGCAAACCAAATCATTAACATTTGCCGCCTGCATCCTGGAAACACAGCAAATCAAATGTGTCATCATTTATCAAGACAAAATATCATTACTAATTGGGATTAATTTGCTGCTGTGGGATTGCTGACCTTTGCTGAAAGAAAATAAAACTGCTCGTTAGCTGTCTTCATTTAATTTTCCTTGAAGGAGGGAGAGGGGAAAAGGCAATTTGTCTTGGGGAGTATGGAAGGCCTGGGAGGGGCATTCTTATCTTCCAAACAGCTACACATTCCAAAGTCAAAAAAGAAACGAGAAAACTTGCTGCTATGCCATTGCCAGTTGATAATTCGGGATGCTAGATATGTGCGCAGCGATCACAGCACCTCTCATTGTCATTGTCTGCGATTTAGCACTTTCTTGGAAAAAAAATAGAAAAATTGCCAGGGTAGAATTTTATAAGATTTCATTTACAAATATGAAAAAGCAAGCACCATTACATGGGAGCAGCGGAGGATTTGTTTGTGTGCACTAATTTAAAGGGGGTTCAAAAATATAACACATGCCACATCTGAGCATCTCCAGTGACTCCACATGTAGCTGAGGTCTACATGGAATCGCTGACTTAATAATTCTGAAGATGATCTTTTACTTTTCACAGCTACCAATGTTTTTCAGGGCTGATAAATGTATGTGCTTTGCAAGATAGCTGTAAATGCCTGAGTCAGAATTCTTGTCTTTTAGACCCTGAAAAAAAAACTAGATCCTGAGCATTCAGCTGTGGACTAAAATCAACAAGTCAACAACCACTGACTCCTTGAGTTTTCAAAACATTAGAATATCACTTATCTTGATTACTGAGATTTTTGGTATCCTCTTAAATTCTGCCCCCAAAGGCAAATGCCTCACTTACCTCACCCTAGGAGCGTCAGACATTGTTTAAGGTTAAATTATTTACTCATCACAACAACTAATGAGAAGATAAAGGTGAATAGCCTCTATGGCTAACAAACTAACAAGCAGTGCAGCCAAGATTCAAAACCAGACTGATGCCTGACTCCAGCATCGATGCTCTTTACTCCACACACACACTTTGCTACTGTTGGTGAACTGGAGAGGGTGAAGATGTGGGTGAACCATGCCAATAAGCAGTATATGATGTCATGGGAAGTTTAAACACACACACACACACACACACTCACACACACACACCTGAAACAATTAGATGCCAGGCAATGGCTAGTTAAAATAAAAATATGTGTAGATGAACCAATTTATGAACCCATTGAAGGTAAAGAAACCTAAAACGCCAAACGCCTTATTGAAGAGCTGTACTGAGCACCGCATTAACACACCTGCAAGTCAGGGCCAGCCACGTGCTAAGAGATGTCAGACATGGAGTTCTGGATCAAAGGAGAAAGGAGAGTGGGCCACGTGTGCTGTCCAGGCCTGGATAAATCCTGTTTCCAGTCAATCTATTTTGGTAATTTACCAATCTCTAATTCAAAACTGCCTTTGCTTATTTTCCTTATAGCGTGAGCTAATGTTTGCAGTCGTATGGAGCATATTAATGTTTCTGCTAAAGTGTTTTAAAATAATTTTCTCCTCTTAATTAGAGAAAACATGCTTAATAGTTTGGCACTATGATGTACTTAGCAAATTCTTTGTGTGACTTTTTAAAAGTTATGTGGGTGGCACATTGAGGCTGAGTGGGAGGAGGGAGACAGGAGTGCCAAACCATGCCAATTGCTTTAAATTATGATTTAAAGAAATTGTAATTTTACTAAAATTTGTGCTAATTCATAATTCTGTGTAATGGAGAGACCCAAATGCAAGAATCATGGTAGCAGCCCTTAAAGAAGATGTTGGGTGAGGAGGCTTTTCTGAAGAAGGGCTGTGAGTAAGTGAACCTGTATGTACTATGTGGAGACCTACACAGGAGTGTAGAGAAGGAGGGGAGATTTAAGAGACCTGCAGCCCACCCTAGTCGGTTTGGCTCAGTGGACAGACTGAGAAGTACCAGGTTCGATTCCAGTTAATAGCACAAATCCAGGTTACGGGCTCTATCGTCAGTAGGGGGCGTGCAGGAGACAGCTGGTTAATGATTCTCTCTCATCATTGATGTTTCTCTCTCCCCTTACTCTCTGAAACCATAAAAATTATATTTTTAAAAAATAAAAAGAGACCTTCAGCCCTCACCAAAAAGAATGCTCCTGCCAACCATGTCCAAGCACATCTTCAGGAAACTGAGTTGATGGCTCTGCAATGATTATTTAAAAATACCTGGATTTTCTATCAGCTCAAGAGTCTCATTACTGAATTATCTTTTCATTCTCACTTGATTCCAAGCTTCAATCTTGTTAATGTCGGCATCCTCAGCATCTAACTCCAGTCCATATGAGTCACCTGGTTTTGACCACATTCCTTTGGGCTTGCCACTGACAACTCTTGGTATTTTTATCTTGTTCTGGATTTCAGGATTTTAAATTGCTAGTGGCCAGTTTTGACTGCTCAGAGGAATACTTTAATAGCTAATTCATAATCATATACAACATTTAAAAAATATCCCTACCCTAGCCGAGCTATTCATCTCTGTCTGATAGAAGTAGTTTTAATCAAATATAATATCTATAGAGACATCAATTTTATTAACTGTCCCTTCTAGGACTCAGAGGTTTTAGTTAACATTATGTGACTAAATATTATGTTGACTCTTTATGAATCCTTGTACTTCTACCCTAAATATCATATAGCAATGTTTCTTATTTGGGAGTTGAGAAATAAAGACATCATTTTAAAATAACCAAAGTGCATACAAATTTACTAAATCCCCCAACATTCTAAATTATTATAGATATAGCTCCAAAATTTTATTTGTCAGCATCTTTCTAGCAGGAATTGCTAGTGATCCTGTAGCTAAGAGCTAGATCAATGCCCTGGTGCTTTCAGTCCATGGGGGTCTTCCGGGGTGGGGGTGGGGGTGATTGGGTGCAATGGATGGGAAACAGAGGCCATTTTGCCTGTAGAATTTTATGAGATGTTTTGATCTCATGATGTGTGTCAAAGGAGGAAGCTTCAACATTTATGTGGGCCCAGCCTCCCCAGACTACAATACCGTTCACAGTCCTCTACTGGTTAAATCTTCCCACCCACCAACATATCTTCACATTATTACCCTTATCCCAGCAGAGGAAATAAGGGATGGTAAACTCTGCTCTATGTCTGGGTTTATTTTATCTGGCGATCTTCTGGGCCCTTGAAAATCCTGAGGTTAGTAGCTCCCACACTCAGGTTTTGAAGACTTTTTTGATTCTGTAATTTTCAGGTTTCCTGGCATAAGGGAACATGCTTTCCATACCCCTCCCCTGCAATCCAGTGCAAATGACTGAGGCAATAAGGCAACAGGAGATTGCATAGCCCCAATCCCCCCACTCCCTGCACAAACATTGTGAAGGTCAAGCACTACAATTCCAAACTCTACAGACCCTTCAGGAGAAAAAGTTGCACATGATGTTAGAAGATGGTAATATGCACCACAAAGGAATTGTTTAAGAGAGAAATATGTAAAAGGGGCAGGACCAGATTGAGGGTCAGGTCTTCTGCAGGCCTGGTTTCACTCAGCACCCTGGGTGTCTTGTTGAGCTGGGCACGCCTCTTCCACTCCCAGCAGTCTCCATGCCTCTGTCCAGTTCAGTGTGCTTGTTCCTTCCCATTAATCCTCCAGATCTTACAGAATCCCTTCGACTCCACTGCATTCTAGCCATTTCATGCCGAGGCTTTTTCCATTCTAATGAGAAAAATTGTCTGCTGTCATTGCCAGTTTTGTTGGTTTATTTGCTTTGTTCTGGGTCATGTTCATTGAATTTCTGATTTCTCTCTTCCATATATTTGCTTCCTGTATATCCATTCACAGTGAGAAAGTGTGACAGCTTATTTCCCCTCTCTATTTGTTATCATGTTGGGCTGTAGCTACTAGCCAAGCAGTTTGCTCTGTTTCTCCATCTCGCCCCTAACAAAAGAGCTCAAGTCATTTCATATGCTCTCTCTAGGTCGCGAAGTCACCGTTTATCCAGATCTTTCACCTCTCTTCTCCCTGACAACCCTGGTCTCCCTGAACCATCATGTGTTTCTGTGACTGAACTATTTGTTCAAATCTATCTCTTCTCTCATGCTGGCTGCATGCTTATGCAATGAGAGTAGCTGCTCCTGTGCTTCCATAGTTTTTAAAAGGACAGAACTATATTTTTCTTAAAATATGTATTTTTATTGACTTCAGAGAGGAAAAGAGAGGGAGAGAGAGAGAGAAACATCAATGAGGAGAGAGAATCATTGGGAGCCTCCTGCATGGCCCCCATTGAGGATCGAGCCCAAAACCCAGGCATGTCCCCTGACCAGGTATCAAATGCTAAGCTCCTTGGTCATAAGTTGATGTACAACCACTGAGCCACACTGGTAGGGCAGGACAGAACTATCTTGAGTAGCCTGCTACTCTAGCAGACCAAAAATAACAACACACACCCAACAATTTCCTTCTCTATGATTTTTTTCATTGTACCTATTTTAAATGTTTCCCTTCCTAAGTACTCCCTGTCCCACCACCACCACTGTGCACACACATACATCTCATTGTGTTGACAAGATTCAGAAACACAGAAATGCTGACTCAGGATAAAAGCCATAGCTGACCATTTCCTGTCTTGCACATCTAATATATACTAACTAGAGGCCCAGTGCACCAAATTCATGCACAGGTGGGTTCCGTAGCAGCTGCCAGCTGCCAGCCTGGTCCTTCCTTCATTCCATGCTGCCCCCTGGTGGTTAGCACACACCATAGCGAGCGATCAAACTCCAGAGGGGACACTGCATATTAGGCTTTTATATATACACTAGAGGCCCGATGCACAAAAATTTGTGCACTCGGGGGGGAGAGGGGGTCCCTCAGCCCAGCCTGTGCCCTCTCGCAGTCTGGGACCACTCGGGAGATAATGACCTGCTGGCTTAGGTCTGCTCCCGGGTGGCAGAGGGCAGGCCCAATCCCTAAGTGCAGCCCCTGGTGGGGCTCAGAGCAGGGCCGATTGGGGAGTTGGGGCGCCGCCCCCTGTCATGCACAGAGCAGGGCGGATCAGGAGGTTGCGATGCCACCCCTAGTCACGCTCAGGGTAGGGCCAATTGGGGGGTTGGGGCACCGCACCCTGTCACACTCAAGGCAGGGTCGATACGGAGGTTGTGGCACCACCCCCTGTCATGCACAGAGCAGGGTCGATCAGGGGGTTGGGGCACTGCCCCCTGTCATGCACAGAGCAGGGCCCATCAGGGGGGTTGGGGCTCCGTACCCTGTCACACACAGAACAGGGTCGATCAGGGGGTTGGGGAGCTCCCCCCTGTCA
>NW_005369870.1:1705631-1716511 GCF_000412655.1 Myotis brandtii | reverse complement strand
CACTGAAGCAAGCAAGCCTCCCTGTTCGCTTCAAGCTGCCTGGCTGCCGGCCGCCATCTTGGTTGGCAGTTAATTTGCATATCTCACTGATTAGCCAATAGGAAGGGTAGCGGCCGTACGGCTAATTACCATGTTTCTCTTTTATTAGATAGGATAGATTCCCTTGTATCTTTTCAGTAAAGAGATCACTACATACAAGTAGCTTGCAAACCCCCTGAAGACAGAGAATATACCATATATGTTTTTATTTATTTTTTATTTTTAAATAATTTTTTATTGTTGAACGTATTGCATATGTCCCCTTTTTCCCCCATTAACCCCTTCCAGCCCACTCCCATTCCCCCATCCCTGCCCCAGGCCTTCAGCACCCTGTTGTCTGTGTCCATAGGTTATGAATTCAAGGTCTTTGGTTGATTAGCTCCCGCTCACACACCCTCCCCTGCTTTCCCTCTGAGATTCCACACTCTGTTCCATTCCTCCATGTCCATATATGTTTTTGTTGTTTTGTTTTTAACCTGAGGGCCAAGCATTATGTGGGGACCTAGGAGGCCTCAAAGTATTTTTGTTGATTACTTGAACAATTAAATAATTTAACTTCACCTGACTAAGGTTGGTTCATTCAGAGCCAAAAAAGAGAAGACCATAAATTCCAGTATGAGCCCACCCTTCCCCACCCCATCCTGATATGAATGATTTTATGATCCTGCAGATGTCTGGGACTAATTCTTGACTGAACAGTTTACAGTGTTTTATGGTAGACAATATCACATGTTTTCTTTTTCTCAACTCTCTCTTTCTTTTCCCCACTTCAAGGTAATGATCCCTGAATTCATAACACCTCCTGTTTCAAGGTAATGATCCCTGAATTCCCATCTCCATCTGATTTTACTCATTTTTCTATTCCATGTTTTCTTTAAAGGAGCTTGCACTTTTTATTTTCCTATGCCTGTTTCTATCTTGTATTCTCTTTTATTTTGTATAATTGAAAATAAAAATAAAAAATATTATTGATGATTTGGCAAGTAACTCAACACTTCAAACCCCCTGGTTAAATTCTGGGATCTATTTTTTTCTCTCCAAAAGTATTTTTCTGCTTTATCCCCAAGACAACTCCTAAGAAACTGGTAAACTGATGAGAAGAGACTGAGCTGCCACTCAAGCACGCCCACCACCACACCCTCTTCTTCCATCTCAAGGATGAGATGACATTATTCATGGTATTTTGTAATAATACTCCAGACTTAGCTCCAGAGGGCAGAACTTTATCTAAACAAATTCTTTTGTCCCACGTTCATGTTTATAGTAGCATAAAAAACACACAAAGGCTACAAGAAGGCAGCAAATAATATATTTGAAATATCATAGGGAATCTTGGCAGCAGTAAAATGCACTCAGTCTTCCAAACAGATATAAAGCCATTCCTCAAAGAAACAGACAGATTTATAGGATTAGTAGATGCTGATTAGGCTTTAGAAAGGCCTACTCAAATAGAGTAACATAGTGCTTTCCCAAGCAATATCTTAAAGGGACAGTTGTCTGGAGAAGTTGAAACAAGTCTTAGCCTGAATTCTCCTTACTCCCTCCCCGCTCTTGTTTAAGTGTTTTGGAACTTTATAACAAGCTATATGTTATTGGAGGTAGAGAACTATTGATCTAAAAACTCTAGCCCATCTAAAGAGGGTTATTTTTGTGTGTGTGTAAAAATAATCACACTTCATGTAAAAATCCATATTTGTAATTTTTCGTGTTTTCTTAATAAAATGATGATATGGTAATACCACAGGGCAATAGCTTCCTCATTTGGGTGGCTCTTGTCTAGTTCACCATAGAGCTAACCCTCTTTTACTATATTTCACTTCATTCACTTAAGTAACTTGGTTGAACTTTGAAGACATTTGCAATATCTGCCTTAAACCTTCTGAGGGATAAGGGTTAATCTAGTCAAGATAAATCCCTTGCAAGCTGGCCTCCTAAAATTCCACAGACACTGGGTGTACCCCAGTGCTTATAGCAATTGATGGTGGTCTGAATCTCAATCCACCTTTGATCATACTGGAAAAAATATGACAGTTGATTCCTCAACCATGGATACTGATAAATTCTGCTACTACCTTGTCATATCATACATTAGCAACTGCAAGAACTCCAAGGCTTGCCCTAACCGGTTTGGCTCAGTGGATAGAGTGTCAGTCTACGGACTCAAGAGTCCCAGATTTGATTCTGGTCAAGGGCATGTACCTTGGTTGCTGGCACATCCCCAGTAGGGGGTGTGCAGGAGGCAGCTGATCAATGTTTCTCTCTCATCGATGTTTCTAACTCTCTATCCCTCTCCCTTCCTCTCTGTAAAAAATCAATAAAATATATTAAAAATTTTGAGGGTCCCGGGTTCGATTCCCGGTCAAGGGCATGTACCTTGGTTGCTGGCACATCCCCAGTAGGGGGTGTGCAGGAGGCAGCTGATCAATGTTTCTCTCTCATCGATGTTTCTAACTCTCTATCCCTCTCCCTTCCTCTCTGTAAAAAATCAATAAAATATATTAAAAATAAAATAAAAAAGAACTGCAAGGCTTGAGACTAGTCCTTTGATTATGTTGGCGGGAGGGTGGGGTGCGGGGGGAGGCTTGTTCTCACCCTCAACCAGGAAAGTTGAACTGACACGGTATGGTCAAAAACATAATATTACTAGGCTATGTGATTATCATATCTTGTCTCTTCATCGCACCAGTATTGGCTGGTGTTTTTGTCATAAAACTTAAAAGTTTACAGCCCAAGGGTTAAGATCTCATGCCCAAAGCTTGAGGCTTATCTTGTTAGATGAATGCCCAGCCCTACCTAGCAAGTGCAGGCAATAGGGGCTCATATATCTGCTACTAGTACTTCTCTTGACTCTGATTTTACCTGAAGACACTGCTACAGCAGGTTTTGTGAGTGTGTTCCTTGGCTCTTTGCCCTTGTTCCCATGACAGTTGGTATTAGGCATCTTACCAAGGAACAATCATTGACTTTTAGTATTAATAAAAGGATTAATGGTCAATGTCCCACTTTGTAGATAGGATAAATCTTGGGGTGGCTAGTTATTATAATGGCCCATTGCTGTTCATGGAAACTAGTCCATGAAGTCCTGAGAAATGGGAGATTTACAGGGACTAAGAAAACCTAAATTGACTTCCTAGATTATTAATAATGGCCTTAGAGAGAGTCACTCAGAAAGGACTGAGCTCCTTTGAGACAAATTTTGAACCATGGCCCCTGCTAAACCACACATTCACACATGCACACATTCACACATAGAAAATGGAGATGGACCCACCAGATGTTCATCAAAGGACTGATTAGTTGGTATAAGACAGAGGAGATATTAGTGAAGTGTGAAGACTATCTATAAGACAGAGGAAAAGAGGGATAAAGAGTCCCTTGGAGGGATTCTAGCTGACCACTTCCTGAGACTCCAGAATCACTGACTGACTCAGAGGTTGGTGCAGACACACAGGCAGTCCAAGTGCAAACGCCTCCACAGACATTTATGTACTGGATGGACAATTCCATTTTGTGATGAAACACCAGAAAACACAAGATTGTGCTTCCTCCACAGAGATGAGCTTCCTGATATTATATCATGATGATGGTGTTGCCATCCAATTCCAGAAGTTATAGAGGGAGAGATGATGGCCATTTTAGTATCTGCTAATGGACTCTACCCTGTTCCCAGTCCCCTTACCCTCTTGCCAAACTCCGTGAAAATATACCACCAGTACAGGACAATGAAAATGAAAGCCAACAAGGGTCTTTTAGAGGCTAAGCAAGGCATTCTTCGCCTCAAATGACACAGGCTCCTAAGTCATGGAAAAGGCTCAGAAGCCCTGGTTGATCATTGCTTAACATTCCAGCCACAGCCAAAAATACCGGTTCACTTTCTTTTGTCTTGACAACGTACTCCTCCAGGATATTCTTACAAATATCAGTGCCCAGTTTTATAAATACTGATCATTTTTTAGAGTCCCCATAATAGCATCAATGATTGTTCTGCCTCTCATTTAAAATTAGTACAATTTGAAATGGAACAAGTTGTGAACACAATGGAGCACACCATGTGGTTAGAAGCCATCTTTGGGAGGTGGACTGCCTACAGGAATGACCTCTCTGAAAATAAGTGGAATTTCTTCAAAGTTCAATGAAACTAGGTACAGCCCAAGATTCCTGGTGGACAGATATACTTATAATCTGGTCTCCTAAACTGGCTTCCACATTATGCTTTTAAGTCTTGTTTTTCTTAAAATCCTATAAATTCTTATCTATAAATTATACTGACTCCTTTAATATTTTCCTTTTTGTAGGTAGAATACCCCTCCTATGTAGGATACTGACTTAGATTTAGTAGTTGTATAAAATGTAGAAATGCTTGATGTTGGGGAAAACATTGATGGATTTAAATGCTACCTCTGAGGCAAATGCTAGATGCCCCCATATCTTATGGGAATGTTTATAGTGGTAATGAGAAGGTGGTGTTTAATGCAAAATGTTAATAGCTCATCAGAAATTCAAGAGGAACGCTGAAAGTTTGTGTTTATTCTGTCTTGAAAATAGCTTCATCAGGGCATGTTCAGTTCCTGTCCTCCAGGCAGGCAGCTGAGGGCTAGCATGTGAAGACACTGATTCTCAAGCCCTTATAAATACCTTGGGGTCTAGTAAGAAGCCCAGAAAAAGAGGAATGGGGCTTAGAGTCTTCTAATTCAAATATAAAAGTATGTTTTTTCCTACTTAATTTCTCAAACTGGTAAAAAAGGAACTATCAGTAATATATTTCAAATGTTTAATGAATTTTCATATCTGATTCAATTTACCATCAAACTTTTATCAAAATTAAATTATTTATAAGCCAGAAAAATGTGGGTGATACTTTCTTAGAAACTGAAAATAAAATACACAATAATATTGAAACTGTTATATAATCTGTCTGACTATATACACTTTTATATCTAAAAATTGCTTTTTAATAACCTCCTCAGCCAGAGTCATTTGCTATTTTTTCTTAAACTGTAGTTTCATCCTCTTAACTATTTTCATAACAGATAAGGTGAAGCTTAAAACTGGGTCATTCAGTATTTTCTTTTGCCTGTCTCCTCCCAGTTCAAAATATATGTGTCTCCTTACAGCCCCATATTCATGAGTTTATAGGTTGGTTTAACATGGGGTGATGGCAGCACAAAATCATCTTAGTATGTCTACTTTTCTCTGAACACACACACACACACACACACACACACTCACGCACACGCACCAGTGAGCACGGAAGAAAGGAAGGAGAGGGAGAAAAGAAAGAGAAAGAAGAAAGAAAAGAAGGGAAAAAAGGAAAAATATTAGTTGCTTTTACTAGTATATAAACCTCTTTTCCATGACACACATATCATTACCATTGTCATACCTAATACGTATAGAATTGGTATTGCTAACCCTATTAATCATTGCTAGAAAATCAAGCAGTAAAGACTAGAAGTGTGAATGATGATAAAATTGCTTTGATGGTCTTGATAATGTTCCAAAGAACAAAGTCAGTGGTTTTACCTAACTAAGAGTAAATGTTTTGAGTATTCTGAGAACCACCACCATTTTTTGTTACCATCATCTTCTTTTCATTTTCAAGGTATTTGAAGATCTGTTTAACTAGTACAAATATTGCTAATATTACTAAGTGGGAAAACCAAGGGAGAAATCAAACAAATGTGTGTGTTTTTTATTTTAGCCTTGCTAGAATCCCCAAATCCTTCTGATTTTGTTTCTCTTTTGTTTTGCAGACAGCCTCAGTGAATTAGATCACAGCCAGCCACTTGAGACTGAATTAATCATTCATATGCTTTTTGAAATCTATTAAATGAATAAGGGAGGGAGAAAAGGCAAACAAAACGCCTGCTCAGTTCTTAGTATTTGGCCATCTGCCAACTGTGTCTGATGTCACCCTCAGTGGACCAGCAAGCCCTTTGGAGAGCTTTCAGTTGCCATGTTAGCCCTTAAGTACCCTATTTAATTGTCAATAGATTAATGTTCTACTTTGTTCTCTGTACCTTTGTATATCTGGGCCATCTGATGTTAACCACAGGCTATACAAACTGTGAGCAGGAATCCTGGAAAAGAAACTGTGAGAGGCTTGTGAAGAAATCAAGTGTGGGTGTGGCAAAAACATAAAATAGCAAAATAGCACATAGACCTCTCTGCAAAGTAACAGTGAATTGAAAGAAGATTCTAGAGAAGATGGGGATGGATGAAGAGAACATAATGGTATTGTTTGGTCGTAAGGCTACAGGATAAAGAAATTAAGTGGATACTCCTCGGCATGTGAATGCACGCAGAGAACCTGACATCAGTGTTGCAAGTTGATGTAGTCTGGCAAGAGTAAGAAAGAAATAGGGGCTTTCAGAGGCCCTTTCAAAGATTGGTAGATTGTCATTATGTTATTATTTTGGTGATGATATTTTACTAAAGTTCTATCAGGTGTTATTATTGCAAGAAATTGTTAAAAGGTAATATGGGATCTCTGTACTATTTTAATACATGTGAACCTGGGATCATTTGAAAATAAAAAGTTCCATAGTGGTAATAAACAGGTGGCCCATGGGAAATAGTTTGCTCACCTCATTGGTTTTTAAAATTTAGCCTCCATGTCTATGGTTCCTAATTTTCTATTCTGGTCCTTGTCTCTCTTTTGATCCAGGTATTCATTTTCAATTGCCTGCTACTTGGGTAACATTCTGTACTTTCATGTCAAAAGGTCCACAATTAAGTTATTATCATTCATAATCCCCCCCCCCAACAAACAAACAACCTGTTTCCTCCTCTTTTTGCAGGTTCTTGCTCTGTGAATGGCAGCAGAAACTCCCCATGTTCTTGGTCCAAACTCTCCCAACAAACAATCACATTACAAGGTGTACAGGTTTCATTCCCCAAGATGCTTCTTACATCTATGACACTAAGTTTACTATTTAAACTATTGTCAGAGCTTCTTTGTGGTTCTGTCTTGTCTGATTCTCCCCATTAAGCAATTCTACTCTGTCTCACAGCTATGAAGAGGGCACTGCCTTGCTCAAGACCACTCCCTAACTCTCCCTCATTCAGGGAGGGAAGGCCAGGCTCCTCAACCTGCCTGTCATCCTGGGCTCTCTACCTCTTAGCCTCAACTACTCTTTCTACTCTTGATACTTACCTATTCACCCAGAGGTACCAACCAAAATGGAAGATTTTCTGTTTCTTACACATTTATCTGTTAATGTCTTTGTTCTTTCCTCCAGCAGCATGCCTAAGTTTTCATCTCTTTCAGTCAAAATTCTTTCAAATGGAGATCAAAAAAGGTCAATCTGTCAGCGAACACTATAACTCTCCAAGGGAATAATGAATATGGACACTGGGAAGGGTTTCCTTTCGGAGAGGCAATGATAACAGTACTGATGTATAGCACAACACTGTCCAGATAGACTCCCAGCCCAGCAGAAAGTATATCTGTGTGTGCTGGAGTGCAAGGCACACATTGTGTTAAACAGAATTGACTTATGTGTCTGGTGGGGTGCCAACAGCTAAGGGAAGGACAAGTCAGATCTAGTCAAAAAGTAATCACGTACAACTTTCACCAGATTTTGTTTTAAGATCACATCAATATCCCTCTTGTATGTGTCACACTTCTGCACCACATCTTCACAGGATCGTTCTCTCATGGCCCTGCTGCTCTCCAAAGTACACTGAATCAAGGCTGGTAAATGTAGTGAATCTTTATGGACAGTGTGGAGTGATCTAGATTCAAGGATGGTTAAATCCAGTTGGGCTAAACATATCTGTAGTAATATCTTGCTCTACACTCTTCGACACTGCTTCCCTTTATTTTGACTGTATTTTCAGATGGGTTTCCCTGTCTGGTGATAAAAACAACTACTAGAAGCTTGAAGCTCTTGTATTCCACCTTTATGATTTCCTCAACAGAATATGTATTGTCATCCTTGCCTTTAATTCTCTGTGTTGATCTGTTTGGACAGCTTCTACCACTTATGTTCTTCTTTTAATTATAGTTTGTACAAAATTATAATATTACAAACAGCTCATTAAGTCTTTACAATGATGTTAATTTAAGCACTATTATTCCTCACATTTTACCAGTGAGAAAACTGAGTTTTAAATATTCTCAATTAATTTGCCCAAGGTTCCTCAGCTAGTAAACAGTGAGTAATAATTTGAACTTAGGTGGTCTAGTCCCAAATCCCACATACTTAACAAGTGCTCCTCTGCCTACCTGACAGTTTAACTATTTGGAAAATTAGGATAATTATAACTACCCTACTTTCCTCAGAGGACTGTTGTACTTATCAAAATTTAAAAAAGGTATATAATTATGCCAGAAAAGTACTTTTGAATGTATGGGATTATTATTTTTCCATAATTCAGTTTAAATAGCATATAATATTCATTTACTTTTTTATGAATAATGAAAAGTAAATGTTATTATTATTATGATGCAAAATACATAAAATTATTACAACTCAATAAGACTGTAACTTGATTTTTTAAATGGACAAACAAGTTGAAAAGACACTTCAGAAAATAATATCTATAAGTGGTTAATAAGCACGTAGATAAATAATCAACATCATTAATCATTAAGGAAATACTATTAGAACCACATGAGATACTACAATATTATCCACCCATTAGTACAGCTAAAATTAAAAAGAGAGACTACTGGTGGGAACCTAAATGGTATGATGACTTTGTAAACCTTGGGAAATTTTATAAAATTTTTAATATACACTTTCCAGCCATTATACTCTTAAATAGTATTTACCCAATAGAAATAAAGACATAAGTCATAGGTCTCCACAGAGATTTACAATTTTTGTTCATAACAGCTTTATTTCCAATAGCTAAAACCTAGCAACAGTTCAACTGTGAAGATAGACTGTTGCATATTCATGCAATGGAATACCTTTCAGCAATATGAACTAATTGCTATACACTGCAACATGGATGAATCTCAAAATCATTATCCTGAGTGAAAGAAGGTAGACACATAAAGTACTTACTACATTATTCCATTTATGTAATCTGTAAACTAATCTGTAGGGCCAAAAAGCAGATCAGTGGTTGCCAGAAATGGAGTAAGGGGTGTCCTGCAATGGGGCACAATGGAGGTGATATATCTTTAGGGCAGTTGGTGGTTTCATGGGTCTATACAATTGCCAAAATAATCAAATTGTACACTTTAAAAGGATGTAATTTATGTATGTAAATTACTCATAAATAAAGGTCATCAAGGGGAAAATAAAAACTATGGCGAAAGCCCAATGTGTAACTAATTTAAACAAGATGTTCTAGATGGGAGGATAGTCAATGAGGGATAGTGGCAGTCCATGAGAGCTGCTTGTACACATCTTTCCCAATCAACAAACACTGGGCAGTCAATAATATCTTGATAGTAACTTGAAATCAGCCATGGTAGGAGTATAAACACCATGGAAATAGAAAGATGTTACAATTTGCATTTTTCCTTCCTTCAAGAACCTATTGTTAAACATTTACTAACAAATCACTGACTGCTATACTCTGTAATATGTATGATTTATACCCAATATTTCTGTTTATAGCTATGTTACCTACCACACTTCTAAGAAGCCTATATAATAAAAGGCTAATATGCAAATTGTCCCTTTGACCAAGATTTTGACCAGGAGGCAGGGCTGGTTGGACAACCGACCATGCCCCCCCCTACCTGCCCCACTCCTGATCGCCCCCCACCTGTGCATGAATTCGTGCACCGGGCCTCTAGTATAATAATAAAAATGGAAAGTTGGTAAGAAATTTAAATGTAATATAGTATACTGAAGGAATAAATATAAAACAGCTTCCAAATTAGACTTGCTTCCTAAATTTGGAAAATAGGGATAGGGCAGAGGTTATGTTAGAAATAATAAAGTAGAAAGAACAATGGATTAGGAGCTAGCACACTGGAGGCCAGCACAAGTTCTGCCCATTGATAGGTTCATGTGACCTTAGGCATATCCCTTCTTCTCTTAGCCACAGTTTCCTCATTTGTAAGTAAATTTTTTTAAAAAATATATTTTATTGATTTTTTACAGAGAGGAAGGGAGAAGGATAGAGAGTTAGAAACATCGATGAGAGAGAAACATCGATCAGCTGCCTCCTGCACACTCCCTACTGGGGATGTGCCCGCAACCAAGGTACATGACCTTGACCAGAATTGAACCTGGGACCCTTGAGTCTGCAGGCTGACACTCTATCCACTGAGCCAAACTGGTTAGGACTGTAAGTAAATTTTATAATATCCTAGGTTTAAATCATGCAGTTGGTGTGAGGATTACATAAAATAATGTCTGTGAAGGTTCTTGTCATTATTACATTATAGTCTAATATTTTCAGAGGTTTAAATGTCTTCCCAAATATAATTGTAAGCCTTTTGAAAGAAGAAAACATAATAGTAATTCAGCCATTCCTTATGAATTATACAAAGCATTTCAAATATAAATACAAAAATTCTTATTTCCATTTTGAGTGAGACTAGAGAGTTTACATATTTGCCTCTCTTTTGAAGATGCATATTTAGATTGATTATGTCATTATCTGTGTGATAAAATCAGTTATAATCTTTTCTTTTACTGAAGAACTTCAGCTCTATGACTTAAAACTTCTCCATTTTAAAGCAGTTTGAAATAGAACCTCTGAAGTGTAGCTATAAAAATCTATCTAGCTTTCTGTGCTGAAATTTAAGTAGCCTACAAAACAATAAATTGTAGAAGCTTCTTTGAAATAATAAAAGAATTAGAAATAAAGCACAAACAGCTTCAGCAGCAGTTAGATATAGAAAAATCAGGAGGCATTTGATGCTTCCT
>NW_005369870.1:1675312-1704613 GCF_000412655.1 Myotis brandtii | reverse complement strand
GTCAAGGGCATGTACCTTGGTTGCGGGCACATCTCCAGAAGAGGGTGTGCAGGAGGCAGCTGATCTATGTTTCTCTCTCATCGATGTTTCAAACTCTCTATCCCTCTCCCTTCCTCTCTGTAAAAAATCAATAAAATATATTTTTAAAAAAAGAAAAAGAAAGACTGGACAAATAGTAGCATATGTAGAACAGGGGATATTCCAATAGGAGAGGTGCAGATTGTTGAGACATGTAATAGAGCTTGAAGATAGCACCTGTTTTCAAAACAGAAGAGTTAATATGAAAACTAGAGACCCGGTACACGAATTCGTGCACAGGTGGGAACCCAGCTTGCCCGCTCCAATCAGGGCGGATTGGGCTGGGCCGGCTGGGTGGAGGGGCTGCGGGCAGTTGGCAGGATGGCCCCGCCCCTGACCAGGGTGAGGGGGGGCCAATCAAGTGAGGGGCTAGGGAGGTGGTTGGCTGGCTGAGGGGATATTCCAATAGGAGAGGTGCAGATTGTTGAGAAATGTAATAGAGTTTGAAGATAGTACCTATTTTCAAAACAGAAGAGTTAATATGAAAACTACAGGCCCAGTGCACGAATTCGTGCACAGGTGGGGACCCAGCTGGCCCGCCCCAATCAGGGCCGATTGGGCCGGGCTGGCTGGGTGGAGGGGCTATGGGCAGTTGGCAGGACAGTCCCGCCCCTGACCAGGGTGAGGGGGGCCGATCAAGGGAGGGGCTAGGGAGGTGATTGGCTGGCTGGCCCCACACCCTGGTTGAACTCCCGTTCAAGGTCAAGGGGACAATTTGCATATTAGCCTTTTATTACATAGGATTATATAGGATCAAAGATAGTCCTTTTTTCCTTTTGAGGTTTAAATGGTGGTAGGACAACTACTGAGAAACCTTCTGATTTTTTTTCTTTTGAGGTTTAAATGGTGGTAGGACAACTACTGAGAAGTTACCTTCTGATTCAACTTCTATATAAGCAGAAGGGAGGTTAGGATACACAAAATATAGGATAATTCCAACTTGAGAGTAAATGAATTGAAGATACAGAATCAAAGTTAATGAACATATTATATTCTGCTGCTGATTATTTGAATTGTTTTACTATAATAATGATAACTTTGCATTAAAGTATCACCCATTTAATTATCCTACTTGCATTTGCCTGGAGTTGGCCCTGGAATGGAATATAGTATGAGTGTATAACTTATGAAGAACACAAGGCTCTGAGGCAGCCTCATTAACACTGATCTAACAGAATTTAGTCATGCTCATTTTCACTGGGATTAGAATATGGCATTTTTTAAACAATATGTTTTATCGATTTTTCACAGAGATGAAGGGAGAGGGATAGAGAGTTAGAAACATCAATGAGAGAGAAGCATCAATCAGCTGCCTCCTGCACACCTCCTACTGGGGATGTGCCCGCAACCAAGGTACATGCCCTTGACCGGAATCGAACCTGGGACCCTTCAGTCCACAGGCCAATGCTCCATCCACTGAGCCAAACCAGCCAGGGCAGAATATGGCATATTTGAATGAGTGGTTGACTTTATTATTCAGAAAGGACAATTGTATCATTATTAAAATAGCCTTCCTAGAAGATATTGAGTTAACTTTTACTTGTCAATAACTAAATTAAAGGCAGTTCTCATTATAGATTGATGTATTATTCCAGCCTCAGAATTATTGGCTCATGCATTTAATATACTATAAATATAGGATGGCTTTCAAGTCATGACAAACTGGCTTACCTATTCAGCTCAAGCTGACTGCACTATTGACGACATCATTAAAAGCAGAAGCAATATTCTATTAATTTAAAGGATGGGTGACAATGTTATAATTAGATGTTATAATTCAACTCAAAACTACAAATTTTCCATTTGTATGTGGTAAAGTATAAGCATCTTTATCTATTTTTTTCAGTACAGTCTCATATAATTGAATTTTACACTTTTCTAGATAATCATTATTTTGTAGACATTTTAAAAAATGACAGAACTAATCATGTTGGTATGTCTTTGGTGAATGTGACTTAGGCATATTCAATAGTGTCTTTATTCATTCTCTTCATCATCATCTGCCAACTGTCTGCCAGATATTTGAAAATAATATAAAAAAAGTCACTGTCCTAAATGACCTTACATACATAAAGCTCCAAAATGTACCTGTAATATCAAATTTGCTCAAATACATATTTAGCCAAAATATCAGTCAAGTGTCAGGGAAGAAAGAGACCTTTTTAAATAAAATGTCTTTAAAAATTACCTCTGACATACTCTTTTCAGGAAGTGTCTAGAAGATGTGGGCCAACAAAATAGAGGAGTGGATTGTGAACAAGAAAGATAGGATCTGGGACCACATTTCTCAAATTGTACCACTAGGCCCTGGAAAACTACTCCTACATCACAGGTTACCATGCAATATTTTAGTCATTAAGGAAGATATACTGATATATGGTAGATATCACATGAACCACTAGTATTAACTTGTTGGGGCTTAACTACTTAAAACACAGAACTATTTCTTTTGGCCTAGGAGTGTCATAAAAAAATTAATGTGACACAAAGAGTCTGAACACAAACATTTAAAAATATTTGATCCAGGAAATGAAGTATCTAACAGAAGACAAAGGCAAAGGGAGTCCTCAGGAGGACTGTGAAAGGAGAGCTTTATGACTAATATTCAGTAGGTCTAGTGATCATCTACCAGGTAATCCTGAGGCAGAGAAGACTCTGAGGGAAACTTCTAAAGACTTTAAAAAGTGGAAGAATATACAATGCATTTAAACAAATAGAGAGAGGAGATTTGCATCATTTTGAGGGTTGTGGGATGATTTATGATAACTATGTAGAGAAAGAAATAAACCGAATGAGACAATTGTCAATATACAGATAAGAAAAAAATTCAGAAAGAGAAAAATAATCATAATCATATGCATGGCTCATTTAATATTAGTTTTTACAATGTATAATGCAAACACTGAGTATCTTTTATAAACTTTGGTTTATTTTGAGAGAATATCGGAGACAGGATGAGTGCACATTTTTCAGTGTGTGTGTGTGTGTGTGTGTGTGTGTGTGTGTGTGTATGTGTGTGTGTGAGAGAGACTGAATTGTGGTATTACATTTGGAAAAGCTAAAAGATAATTCTTACCATTAAAATCTTTTAAAGTACCAAGGACATATTATTATATTAAGTACCAAAAGAACCAGCTAAAAATGTTGAAGGTGACTGCTTTTGGAGTACTGGTAATTGGGAGTAGTCAGAGTAATTAATAACTAGTTTCATTGAACCATTTGACTTTTAAAATTATAACTTTAATAAAACAATTAAAAACTAAATTATTTAAACGAAACACATTTTAAGACACTATAACCTGTGTACATTTCCTTGGATTTTTGTCATGGTCTCTGTTTTTCAGTGAGGACTTATGTGAGTCTGACCTCAATGGAAACAGAAGTAAGGATTTGGAGGATGGGTTACCTACCCCTTACAGGGGATTTTGAGGTAAAAAGTAATGAAATAGAATGTGGTGCCTTTTGAATAGGAAGGAAGCAAAGCAAAAATACCTGACTCTGGTCAGTTCATTCTTTTCACTCAAGGATTTATTTTTACTTTGAATTTTATTTTTAAAATTAATAATCTTAAAATTGTCTCATCTGGTTATAATACATTAGAATCTCTGGAAACAGGCCATTTCAGTGTTTTAATGAAAGACCTACAGTAAATTAAATGTGGATGACCTAGAATAAAGATCAGGGAATTTGGGAATAATAAGCACATATCACTCAGGAAAACCATCTGTGGTAGATATTACTTGTGTTCACCAATACCTGATTCTCCTTTTCTTCTGGGCACAGAAAAGAATGAACTTCTCAATACCTTGCAATTGGATTGGGTCATAAACAAATTATAGCAAATGAGTTGAGAAGTGGTGTGTGCCATTGCCTTTCTGAAGCATCTAATTGCTAGTGCATTTTCTTCCCCAGCCTCATAAATTGAGGCCATAAGTGCTAAATGGTAAAACTGTAGTATAATGAAGTTTCATCAACCTAGATGTCCTACTGCTAGAGAACAGTTTCCCCAGAACTCTGTATTAGAGAGAAATAATTTTGAGTGTGTGCAATAAATCACTGAGATGTGGAGGTTGTTTATTACCACAATCTAACTTAGCCCATTCTCACTAATTTAACATCTATTTGAATTAACTGTTCATTATGTTAGAAAATATTTAAGATCATTGAGAACTTAGTGATATCCCAAAGCAAAGGATCCATGTAATTTATGCTTATCATTTCTAATGCTAAATCCCAAGAACGCTAAATTCCCAGACAGGCACTCTTACATTTGTTCATTTTTTTTAAGTGTGAAGTATATGCTCATGTTTACTGTTCTCAGTAATCTTTTAATGTGAAAATGTAGAGGTTTTAGTTTGGTTCCTTTGTCTTCTGCTTTAATTTTTTAAAATTTATTGGGGTGACATAGGTTTATTTGTCTTATTTAAAAGTATTTAAAGACCATTTTAAGGGCAGTTTTATGTTTATGTTAAAATCTAGAAAAAGTTACAGAGATTTCCTATATACTCACTTCCCCCACCCATGCATAGCCTCTCCCATTATCAATATAACTCACCAGTATGGTACATTTTTTGCCAAAGATGAACCTACATTACCACATCAAAATTATACCAACTTCACTGTTTACATTAGGGTTCATTATTGAGGTTGCATGTTCTGTGGGTTTGGATAAACGTATAATGATATGTATCCATCATCATACACAATATCATACTGAGTGTTTTTCACTGCCCTGAGATCTTCTGTGTTCTGCCTTTTTACCCCTCTTCCCTTCCCCATCTTTGGAACCACTGAACTTCTTTTTTTTTCCTCTTTGGAAGGTTTCTGAGCACTCCCCTTTTAAATGTGTTTTTTTTTTTTAATTTTATTTTATTGTTGACAGTATTGCAGATATCTCCTATTTTCCCCCTTTTACTCTCTCCACCCTGCCCTTGCCCAGACAAAAAACCAACAAGAAAACAGCGACCTTAAATGACACACTAGATCAGATACATTTAATTGATATTTACAAAATACTTCATCCTGAAGCATCAGAATATACATTTTTAAAGGTACAGGGAACATTCTCAAAGACAGAGAACATATTAGGACACAAAATAAGCCTTAACAAATTCAAGAAGATTGAAATAATATCATGCATCTTCTCAGATCACAATGGCATGAAACTAGAAATCAAATACAATAATAAAAAAAATTTCAAACACATGGAGGCTAAGTACCATCTTATTAAACAGCTAAGTGGATTACCAATGAGACCAAGGAAGAAATAAAAAACTTCCTGGAAACAAACAAAAATTAATACACAACAACCTGAATCTATGGGACATAGGAAAGCAGTCCTGAGAGGGAAGTTTATAGCATTATAGGCCTACCTCAAGAAACAAGAAAAGTCTTTAATAAACTAACCCTACAACTAATAGAATTAGATTAGCAACAATCGCGCCTCGGATAAACCTCATTGGCTACGATACTGCCACTGTGCAAAGCTAACTAATAGAATTAGAAAGAGAACAACAAGAAAAGCCCAGAGTAAGTAGAAGGAAAGAAATAATAAAGATCAGAAAGGAAATAAATGACATAGAGACTAAAAAGCAACAACAACAATAAAAAGCAATACAAACAATAAGTGAACCAAAAGCTGGTTCTTTGAAAAGAAAAACAAAATTGATGAAACTTTAGCCAGACTTATCAAGAAACAAAGAGAGAGGATCCAAATAAATAAAATCAGAAATGAAAAAGGCGAAGTAACAACTGACATCACAGAAATACAAAGGATTGTAAGAAAATACTATGAACAACTATATGCCAACAAACTAGAAAACCTGGGCAAAATGGAAAAATTCCTAGAAACATACAATATTCCAAAACTCAATTAGGAAGAATCAGAATAGGCCAATAACAACTAATGAAATTGAAATAGTAATAATAATAAAAAACTCCCAGCAAACAAAACCCTGGACTGGATGGCTTCACATGTGAGTTTCACCAAACATTCAAAGAACATCTATCCCCCACAAACTATTCCAAAAAACCCAAGAGGAAGGAAAACTTCCAAGCTCATTTTATGAGGCCAGCATTATTCCAATTCCAAAATCAGAGAAAGACACTACAAAAAAAGAAAATTACAGGCCAATATCTCTAATAAACATATATGTTAAAATCATCAGCAAAATAATAGCAAATAAGATCCAGAAATATATTAAAAAATTCATATACCTGACCAGCAGGATTTATTCCGGAGATGTAAGGCTGTTAGAATATTTGCAAATCAATATATGTGAAACATCACGTAAATAAAATGAACTTTTTATTATTTCCACAGTTTTTCCTTTTCCAGAATGTCTTATGGTTGAAATCATATACTATGTAGCCTTCTTAGATTGGCTTCTTTTACTTCTTTTACAGTTCTCTTTTTCACTTCTTATTTTTTCAGTTTCTCATATTATGCCAAGTTTCTGCTTTAGACCTGAGAGCTTCCATTTTTCCTAGTCTATTGTGGTTTTATTTTCTTCTACTCAACTTCTATCAGATAAAGTTCTGATACGGATTTTTTAAGGTTCTCCCATGTCTTTTTAGGGCTTTATAGCTCATTTCTTTTTAGCACTGAATTCCATCTTTTCTTCTCTCTTGTAACATAGTAACCTATTGTTTATACTACAAAATTCAGTTTGAGGTTCAGTATTATGGCCAGCCTCACACAGAGAGGCTCCATCTATTAACTTCAGCTGGTTTCACTTTCCAGCCTTTTAAATTCTATTAAGTTCATCATTTAGCCCCAGGGAAATCAAGATCTTCTCTAGCTGATTTTATTCGAGTTCAGGTCTTTCTTATATCCTCTCCATTCACTGGGCATCCCAATGGCTTGTTCTCTTCATTTTTTCCAGACACCATAGAGAAACCCTTGAGCCTGTCTGTTCTAGGCATTCAGCCATGCTTAGAGCCCTCGCATAGTGTATTCACGCAGCACTTTCTATTTACTGTTGCATTATCAGTTCTCTTTTTCACTTCTTATTTTTTCAGTTTCTCATATTATGCCAAGTTTCTGCTTTAGACCTGAGAGCCTCCATGTTTCCTAGTCTTTTGTGGTTTTTTCTTCTACTCAACTTCTATCAGATAAAGTTCTATTTAAAAATAATCATATTTGCTTGAGATTATAGTTTTAGCAAGAAGAGTGCACAATTGGGGGTGTAGTTATTCTCACTGGGGTCAAGTGGCAGGAAAGAATATGACCTTGTTTGCCTTTGGGGATCCAGGTTTACTGTGAATAAACAAATTACTGAATTGTCCTGAATGTGCTTATCACATTGGTAGAGCCATCAGACTTCTGGTGAAGGTGATTAACACATTTAATATTCTTGGCTCCCTTGATTGAGGAGTCTTATTTTAAATACATTAATGCAACCATAAATGAGGAACTCAAATATAGCTATCATTCCCTGAGCCCGATCATTTAATGGACTAACAATTAATGTAAGAATAGATTCTCATCACAAAGCTCTGTTCATAACTGCTTAAGTTGGCTTTATGGTCTGTTGATTGGCTGAGGGAAATTAATTGAAAGTAATTATATATAAACAATTTGAAAACTATGAAATAAAGTAAATGTAAAAAAGTAAGCCTCCATAGAACAATTCAGCGAGTCTTATGGTAAGAGTAAAACACTGAAACTTCTATATTATGTCTAATATTTAACAACTTTCCATGCTTTAATTTGTAAAATAATATAAACCAATTTTAGTATTTTTTTCTAAGCAGAAGTACCAACTTCTAAATTTCTCTATCTAAAATGTCTTTGCCCATTTTAGACCTAGGCCTCTTCCCAATAAACATAAATTGAATACAAATAATATTCATTCAATATTCAGTCAATATTTCTTTGCTATATAACAGTCAATGAGTTCAATATAAGAGATTAGGAGAAAATAAAAATTCTTATCTTGAGATGCTCAAAGTCCTGTAGGAAGATAGATATATAAAATAAATCATTTCAATGCAGTGTGAAAAAAATTCAGTATTAGAAATGTCAATAGTATTATGAAGGATACATAAAAGGACAAGTAATTCTGGTAAAGCCAAGAAGGCTTCACAAAAGAGGTCTCATTTTGGTCAATCAGACCAAGAAGGTAATAGGAAAAACAAATATGTGTGTAACTCTTCATTTACACACACACACACACACACAGTATTGACATACTCTGACTGTTGGCTGCTCAGAACTGGGCCGTTGGCAAGAGTTTATAGAATAAAATGAGTAGGTGGTATACAAACATAATAGGTCAGCTTGTCCAGTGTTATTAGTAGAAACAAGCAGTGCAAATATTTTACAAATAGTAAACAATTACAGTTTGCTGTAATAAGTTGATAAGATGAATGTCCCCCATTTTTTAAAGCTGCTCCTTAGATATCAAAATACATGTAATATTTTATCTTCAAACACTCCTCAAGTTTAAATTTTCAAAATCATTAATTTAACTTGAAATTCCTCTTCATGATCTTTGGGAAAAACAGCTATTAAATAACAGTTATATTCTCCCCAGTAGGAAAGTATATTAGAAGGTTGCAAGTAAGAAAATGAAAGATTAGACACTCTAAACAAAGCATGTCAAATTCAAAGGCTAACACAGGCCAAATAAACAAGGTTTAAGTTTATGTGGGCTGCAAAAAAACAAAAGCTTCAATTTTCATAGAAATGTAGGTTGATTCTGATAGAGACATGCTGAATACAAAGGGCTGAAATAAATGAATAATCATTAACATAAAATAATAGAACATTTTAATAATAATTAGTATTTTTTCTTGAACATTAACTTATCAGGCACTGAATAACCACAAAAATTAAGCAGCGTAACACAAATAAACCTATTTTTCTTGTTCTCTGAAAGCGAAATATTTCCTGTTGCGCACACCAAACAAGTTAGTACAAGACTAATGACGTGGCAATTGGCTGCTAAAATATTCGCTGCTAGTATTAGTGGAGAGAAATGATGCGCCTGCGCATAAGGCGCATAAGGGAAATGAATGCAACATGATTATAGTAATCAGTTATTAGTGAACGTTGTACTTTGTTATTAATAATTATAAATAACAGCATATTGTAAAAATTAAGTACAAAATTTTTATTAAAACGTTTCTTACATACCGTAATATTGGCTGGGCCGCAAAAATATTCGTTGTGGGCCACATGAGGAGTAGGGCAGAAAGGCAGAACCATTGTTGTGGGGCAAAGGGCGAATGCAGCAGCAAGGAGGAATAGTGATTTTCACCTGAGGCAGAAAGTCAGCAAGCTAAATCTCATCCCCAGTGACTTACAAAGTTTACTTTGACTCTTGAATATGGCTAGAGAGGACGATGTTAAGGACTGATCAGGTTAGGCCAATATGCTTGATGTTGACAATGTAAATTAGAGATGGCTTTTAACCTTTTAGTAATGGTGAGATTTTTGCAAGAAGAAAGATTTCAGAAACATCAGGATTTGGGATATTTTAATTGATGGAAAATTTCCCCCCTTTAAGTTTTCACTTTAAGAATAGTAAAATGTGGAATTGCTGGGTCAAATAGCAGTTCCATTTTAATTTTTGAGGAAATTCCATACTGTTTTCCATAGTGGCTGCACCCAGTCTGCATTCCCACAAGTAGTTGAGTAGGGTTTAAGCTGTAACAAAGGAGGATCTCTTACCCTTTGCAACAGCACAGATGCACCTGGAGAGTGTTATGCTAAATCAAATAAGCCAGTTAGAGAAAGACAAGTATCACATGATCTCACTTATATGTGGAATCAAATGAACAAAATAAACTAACAAAATAGGACCATACACATGGAAGCATGGAACATACTGACAGAGCTCAGTGGGAAGGTAGGAGGGAGGTGGGAAGAGATTAATCAAATAATTTATATGCATATATGTATAGTCCATGGACATAGACATTAGACAGGGGAAGGCCTGCAGTGGGGAGGGAGCCTGGTGGAGGTGGGGGCAAAGGTGAGAAAATGGGGGCCTCTGTAATACTCTCAATAATAAAATTATTTTTTTGAATCACATAATCATATCAATTGATGCAGAAAAGGAATTTGACAAAATCCAACCCCCTTGACTGATAAAAACTATCAGCAAAGTGGGAATAGAGGGATCATTCTTCAACATAATAAAAGCCTTATATGACAAACCTACAGCCAAGATTGTAGTCAATGGGAAAAACTGAAACCATTTCCCCTAAGAACAGGAACAAGACAGGGATGCCCGCTTTCACCACTCCTGTTCGACATAGTACTGGAAGTACTAGCCATAGCGATCAGACAAGAAGAAATAAAAGGCACCCAAATTGGAAAAAAAAGTAAAACTGTTATTATTTGAAGATGACATGATATTATACACAAAAAGCTAAAGACTCAATCAATAACTATTAGACTTAATAAATGAATTCAGCAATGTACCAGAAAAAAATTAAGATACCTAGGAATAAACTTAACTAAGGAGGTAAAAGACCTATACTCAGAAAACTACAGGACATTGAAAAAAGAGATAGAGGAAGACATAAACAAATGGAAGAATATCCCATGTTCATGGATAGGTAGAATCAACATCATTAAAATGTCCATATTACCCAAAGAAATCTATAGATTCAATGCAATCCCCATTTAAATACTAATGGCATATTTCACATACCTAGAACAAACTCTCCAAAAATTCATATGGAATGAAAAAAGACCCTGAATAGCCACAGCAATCCTGAGAAAGAAGAACAAAGTTGGAGGGATCACAATACTAGATATAAAGCTATATTACAAAGCCACAGTTCTCAAAACTGGTTCTGGCACAAGAACAGACATATAGACCATGGAACAGAGCAGAAAATCCAGAAATTGACCTAAGATATCATGTTCAGTTAATATTTGACAGAGGATGCACGAGCATATAATGGAGTCAAGAGCATACAATGGAGTCAAGACAGTCTCTTCAATAAATGGTGTTGGGAAAATGGGACAGATACATGCAAAACAATGAAACTAGACCACCAACTTATACCATACACAAAACTATAACATATAAATATCTACAGTAACTCTAAGAAATAACTCTAAGACTTAAGAATGACTATATTAGATACAATTTATCTAGTAAATTTTAAATAAGTAGCTAGTAAATAAATAGGTAAAAATGAAAAGAAAATAACAGCAAAAAGACATCATCCTGCCTTGTACATCCAGATTGTACCACTGTTTTTTCATAGGTGCATCTCACTGGTTTACTTTACTTTTTTAAATCCTGGTAAAATATACCTAGCATAAAATTTTCCCTATTAACCATTTTTAAGCGTATAGTTCAGCAGCATCAAATACATTCACACTGCTGTGCAACCATGAACACTGTCCATTCTCCAGAATGTTTCATCATCTCAAACTCAAATTCCATACCTATTAAACAATAATGTCCCCATTGTTCCCTTCCCCCTGGCCCTAGGTCAGCCGTGGGCAAACTACGGCCCGCGGGCCGGATCCGGCCTGGTTGGAATGAATAAAACTAAAAAAAAAAAAACCGTACCCTTTTTTTTAATGATGTTTACTTTGAATTTATATTAGTTCACACAAACACTCCATCCATGCTTTTGTTCCGGCCCTCCGGTCCAGTTTAAGAACCCATTGTGGCCCTCGAGTCAAAAAGTTTGCCCACCCCTGATAAATGGGCAAAGGACCTAAATAGACACTTTTAAAAAGTGGACATACAGAAGGCCAAGAGACATGAAAATATGCTCAATGTCACTAATCATCTGACAGGTGAATCACAATGATGATGAGGTACCACCTCACACCTGTCAGACTGGCTATCATCTACAAATAGACAAACTACAAGTGCTGGCGAGGATGTGGAGAAAAAGGAACCCTCGTGCACTGCTGGTGGGAATGCAGACTGGTGCAGCCACTGTGGAGAACAGTATGGAGTTTCCTCAAAAAGTTAAAAATGGAACTCACATTTGACCCAGTAATCCCACTTCTAGGAATATATCCCAAGAAACCAGAAACACCAATCAGAAAGGATTCATGCACCCCTAAGTTCATAGCAGCACAATTTACACTAGCTAATATATGAAAACAGCCTAAGTGCCCATCAGCAGATGAGTGGATTAAAAAACTGTGGTACATCTACACAATGGAATACTATGCTGCTATAAAAACGAAGGAAGTCTTACTATTTGCAACAGCTTAGATAGAGCTGGAAAGCATTATATGAAGCAAAATAAGCCAGTCGAAGAAAGATAAATATCACATGATCTCCCTCATTTGTGGAATATAATGAACAACATAAACTGATGAACAAAAATAGATCCAGAGACAGAGAAGCATCAAACAGACCATCCAAGCTAAGAGGGAAGGCAGGGGAAGGGGGTGGTGGTGGTAAGAGATCAACCAAAAGACTTGCATGCATGCATATGAGCATAACCAATGGATATAGACAGTAGAGGGTGTGAGAGCATGTGCTGGGGGGTGGGAGCAGCTGGGAAGAGGTCAATGGGAGGAAAAGGATACATATGTAATATTTTAAACAATAAAGAATTTTAAATAAGAAATAATAGTAAATGTGGATTTTAGTATAAAAAATTTTAATGCAGAGAAATAGCTGCCATAGTATACAATCAAAGAAAATCCCAGAGATCATGTCAAACATTGTTTTGTGTCTGCAGTAAGCACTAAGTAAGTGTTGACCCAATTGGCAACCCAGAGTCAGAAGAGATGCTCTCAAAATTCAGAAAGATCAATTACTGCAATAAAACTCTCACTTAGATAAATATCAAAGTAAAATGAAATAAAGGTTTTTAAATGTCGAAAGATCGCTAATGTGTGGAGAAGAGGAAATTTCACTCAGTGCATTAAAGGTAATCAGAATTTCCTAAGATGAAACAGCAATTCGATGTGTATTTTGTAAAAGGAATTCTAAGCCAATAATAAAGTGTATTCAAATTATATACTGTGAGAGGATGCTAATAATTCTGGTGTACAAGGTGCCTTAGGGATGAAGAGAAGATTATCAGGAAAACTCAGTGGTTTCATTTTTATTGACTTCCCTGAAGTTGTTAGATTCCCACACCTAATTTATTCCTTAAAGCAAATAGGTTAGAGGGATTAGGGATGCTAGCTGTATTCCCATAGGGATTTTCCAGATTTCCTGACATTCTATACATGTGAAAAAATATACAAATGTAAGTAAATACAGAACCAAATAGCCATTTTTACTCAGATGAGTCCCATAGTGTTAAAAAAGTGAATTACTGAAATGATGGTTAAAGTATAATTTATGGATTCACATGCTGCCATTCCCACATTATTGTGCTATCTGCATAATGAAAGCAAAACCCCACACTAAATTTTACAGCCGGTTTAAGAATAACCTATGGAGATAAAAAGTACCCAGGGAATCACCTTGTGCTTATGAGTGGAACAGGGGATCTAAATGCAGAACCTTGGGGGTTTGTTTGAGGCTTTGTAAATTCTCTCCTTCAACAGCAGTTCTTACCATATGGTAATGTGACTGGATTAAGGAGGTAATAAGTGGAAAATACACCCACCTCACAGTACCTCGCAGTATTTCTCAGAATCTCTTTCAGCAACTATTTTTTGTTGTTTTAACAAAGGCATTTGATTTTGGTACCACTTTTTCAAGAGTTGAATGACATGATGGATGGATAATTTTTCAATAATTGGATGATTAGGCCTAAAGTCTTAAGCCACTGGGGAAAATATTAATTTGTTGTATATGTGTAGACATAGCCATATATCTTAGCCACCTCTCTCTCTCTCTCTCTCTCTCTCTCTCATTTTTTCTTAGGATTATCCATATATATATATTTTCTTAGAATTATCCAAAAGATACTGCAGCTACATCTATTAGATATACAAAAGTTTGCCTTAAGTATGTTGCTTTGTGAAAATTTGACCCAATTGTATATTTTGATCTACTTTCAGATTGAGCCAGATGAAATAAATTGAGTTGTAAATCTGAGGACCATGTTCTTTCCCACAAAAGTCAGCCAACTAAATTTTGAAAGGACACCTGCTGTTCATGATGGGAGGCATAGAAGTGAGGTCTGGAACCTCTATGATCTATTTTACGCTGACGTCAAAGGGTTAAAATGAATACTTGAAGCCTTAACTTTGACTATATGCTTTTTTCCCATTTGAACAACGACCCTAATGTTATTAAAATGAGGCTTTTGTATTTCATTAAGAGCTAAGCAATTAAGTTTGCATTTTTGATGTACCGTAATTGTAATAGTGTGACATTGTTCTGAGGATAATGTTGATTGATCATTCATAAGGCAACTCCTTGCACCACGAATCAAGTATAAACCAAGACATGCAGTAGCACTTATTTTACATGCAGTAAAGCATTTTATTTTCAGATTGGTAATTTGCACTCACAGTTTAATCTTCAGTTTCAGAATATTTTTGGACAGATTTTCATCTGCTTTCTTTTCTTTAGACTCCTATGGAAAGTGCTTTGAAAATTAACCAAATATTCTGGCAGTAGAACACAGAGAGGCTTTAGCATTATTAATGATGAACTATCTTTAATTGCTGAGTAAAAAAATTGACAGGTACAGGACAGAGAAACCATTCGTTTTTTTGCAGACAATAGAAGAGTGCATGACCACATATTCTCACAGCATCAGAATAAATAGACACGTGGCTATTTGGTCTCAATACCTGTGAGGTTTTTCATGCTCCAACCCACTGTCGAAATCCCATGGCTGATAGAGATACTGTTCCCAGAATCTCTTCAGCTACCTTTCTGAGTTTGTAAATTTCAAACATTAAGTATCATGATTCCTGTGGTTTTATATAATGTCAACTGCTCCAAGTTAGAACTATGCTTTCCAGAATTCCCTTCTCTGTGTGGTTCTGGGTTAAGATGAGCCATTAGGGAGATTTGTCCAAAATTTAGAAGGAGGAAGAGCAGTAGCAGTCATTAGGCTCTGAAGGTCGGTGTAGCATGACCGGTGCCATTGAAACACATGCGTATTGTCACCTGGGGAGAGAGAGCCCTCTGGTCTGGAGCTTCCAGGTCCTTTCTCACCACATTTGGCTTCTCTAACTCCTGGCCCAGGCATATATAGGGGTTGGCAAAAGTAGCTTTACAGTTATAATACAAATAAATAATACAATAATTAATAAATAATAATACAAGAATAACCTCTTTTGTGTACTCACAACTATAAACCTACTTTTGCACACCCAGTATGTAACATAGTAATGAAGGGCACCACCAGCTTCTTAGGCAAAGCGCCACATTGTTGAGACTGGATACAGATGTGGGTTTTATTCTGCCCTCCTGGGTTCCAGTTTGTTTTCACGGTCCTTTGCTTCATGTCCAGGTTTTCTCTGCGCTGCCCACTCCGCTGGCTTATAGAAACTTCAGGTCCATTGCCAGATGTAACAAGAGCATCCGCAGACGTCTTTATCACCTTCCACAAGGTGTACTGTCTAATCCCTATAATAAACTCCTGTTTTATATCTCCCAGTGCGTCTGCTTCCCTAGTTGCACCCTCACCAGTACAATCAGAGAGGCTGAATTCTAGGCCAGATGTTCTCTTCAGCTGGTAATCAGGGAAGGCGCATGAGGCATGAGTTTTCCTCTCTGTGACTTTGTGGTATATGTTGACATGCTTCTTTGACTAGAAGAGGAAAACTTTGATTTTTTAAAAAATTCTTTATTGTTTAAATAATATGAATGCTTTTCCCCCCATTGACCTCTCCTGGCTCATTCTCACCCCCAGCACATGCCCTCACCCCACCCCCTATTGACTGTGTCCATGGGTTATGCTTATATGCATGCATCCAAGTCCTGTGGTTGATCTCTCACCCGCCCCATCCCACCTCCCAACATACCCCCCCTGACTTCCCCCTGAGGTTGGATGGTCTGTTCAATGCTTCTATGTCTCTGGATCAATTTTAGTTCATCAATTTATGTTATGTACATTCACATGTATCCTTTTTAAAATGCAGAAAGCAGTCTCTCACTGTCCAGGGAATTTGTGGAAATAAAGCCACAGGACAAAGTTATTATGATCAGTCTCTGCTGTCCTGGGATCAATGCCTTTTCAATTCTAAATCTCAAGAGTGCATGCATTTCTGTGTAACAATGGACCCTTTCCCACCAGTCTGTTCCCATTGTCACTAAACCAGGAAGAGAGGACGGAAAGGCCTAAACTTGGATGATAATTAAGGAGTTTATCTCTTCTATGTGAGAATCACCCTTTTCTCTCCTGGCCTCTTATTCTTTCTGTCTCTTTTATTTATTTTCTAAGACCAGTATCCCTTTTCAGAAAATACAGTTACTCTCCTCTCGAATCTTGCTTTCTTCATCACCTCTGTTTATTCATTTAATTTGACTCTTCTTTGTATATTTTGATTTAATTTCATGTTTAATGTTATGCAAAGACAGAAAGGAGCTATGATGATGTGCAGAAGGCCTGGTAGGACTTCAAGGAAGTTCTACAGAAATATTATGTCATCCTTATGGATTTTTTAAATCTAGACAATAAATAAATCAGGTGATGCTACACAGTCAAGAGTCTGTGTATGGAAGGGAAATGTGGTCAGCATTCCTTGGGAGGGCTCAGAAACTGAGCCAATGGGATTAATGGGATTAGACTGATTGATGCCAGGGGCACACACTCAGGTTATTGAAGGAAGCTAAGGCAGGTGACTGGAATGTGGCATCTTGTGAATTCAGAGTCAGATGCCTCCGGTAGTCTTGACACTGTTCTCAGGAGAAACAATATCTCCCCAAACTCAGTAAGACAGACCATCATATTTTAAAGTCTAAGATAAAGGCAAAATGTGGAGATTTCTATGATGATAATAATGTTTACTGTTCATTCATAATACAACTAGATCACCTACAGGCAGCTAGGTGTGTAGATACCTTGAGAGAAATGTGCAAGTTGAGTCAATCAAACTCTTAGGAAACAAGATTCCAGTTTCTGGAGGGGGAAAAGATGTGAAGGTAAAGGCTTTAGTAAAAGCAATTCAGGGTCAGTTATAGAGGAATCCCGTTAATTTATTCATTTACTATGTGTCTATTGAATAGACAGCACATTCTGCATCCTAGATGAGGCATTAGGGATGAAATACTTTTTAAAACTGCATTTTCTGGAACTAGTGCTTATGTATTAGTGGCATTCTTTAAATATAATTTTGTAAGCAAATATTTATTAGTGCTATCATTTTCCACAGAACTGTTGAAAGCATTTATACTGCTAATATGCTTTTCCAAATGAAGTATATACTAGGTTGCATTTACCACACATGGCCTGTTTAAATCAGCATCCTTTAGAAAATACTGGCATCATCAATAAATACTATCCTTGCCTTCAAAGGCCTCACAACCTATTGATAGCTAATAGTAGGAAAAGTGATCAATGTAGGTAAATAGAGCACTGGAGTGAGAGTAGTGGAAGGTAAAGAAAATAAACTGTGCTGAGGGTTCTCCATTTGCTCCTTTGTTTTCTTTTAATCCTCACCCCAGGATATGTTTCCATTGCTTTTAGATAGAGTTTAAGGGAGGAAGAGAGGAGAAGAGAGAAAAAGAGAGAGAAACATCAATGTGAGAGACACATCAATTGGTTGCCTCCCACCCACCCACTAAGAGTCCCAACCAGGGCTGGGAATGAACCTGCAAACCAGGTACATGCCCTTGACTGGAATAGAACCTGCAGTCTCTTGTTGTGCAGGCTGAGGCTCTAACTGTTTACCAACACCAGCCAGGGCTCCATCTGCTCCTTTAAATTGATATTTATCCTTCTATTGCCACTCTGTGTACCAGGGAGGTGATGGCTATGGACAGCATTATGTGGACTTCCTTGCCTTCTAATTTCAAGCTGGGGTCAGTCAATAAAAATTCCAGGACATTTAGAGGAAAGATTAGGATATTATTTCTGCTTTCACCTACCACTCCTCTACCCTCAGCAGGGGGATTTGGGCAGCAGCTGCTTTCTTTTGCTAAAGGCAATGAGTCATGTCAGCAGCCTCTCACACATGCCTATGCTCTCAGTAGGTTCAGGAACACAGATCCCTCTATCTATTTAGGCCTATGGTGGTAACAACTTCCACTTGCTGTTAATACCTTTGTGCTTCACCATCTGCTTTTTATCCCTCTGTATAAAGTATTATAATTAACTATCTTTAATTAATTTTTGAGTTCATCATCTATATTGTGCCATAACTCTCAGTGACAAAGGTACCAATATTGGAGTGTCCATTATGTCCCAAACACTTTAATGCACAGTACTTCATTTGGTTAGCACAAACACTCTTCAGGGTATGAATTAATCAGTCTTATTTTATAAAATAAAAAAATAAGAGAGAATTAAAACCTCAAAAGGTTAAGTACCATGTTTAAAATCAGACCTCTAAAATTAGTGGGCCTAAGACTTGAGCCTCATTGTCCAAAACCCAAATACAATTTATCTCACTTTATGATTAAGAAAAAGGGACCAACTTTTAGAAATAGGACAAAAGATCAGAACCATGTTGATCTCAGTATTATTGAGCCAACTAAATAATGAAGTGATTTGGTGAAAGAACTGCAGAAGTAGAGAGACTGAATTGAGTATGAAAAGAAGAGGACAACAGAGGCCAGGGACAGGGCAGCCTCTTTCAATGGTATATGTGTTTTTTCTCAATTTCCCCCCATAGTGGTTATAAAGACATAATTACACTGAGGGTGAACAGTGCATATATAAGTAAATATGTATATTTCAGAGAGGAAGGGAGAGAGAGATAGAAACACCAATGATGAGAGAAAACCATTGATTGGTTGCCTCCTGCATGCCCCCTACTGGAGATTGAGCCTGCAATCTGGGCATGTACCCTGATTGGGAATGAAACTGTGACCTCCTGGTTCATAGGTCAAAGCTCAACCACTGAGCCACAGACTAGCTGGGAAAGGGAACAGTGTTTTAAAATCATATACCTTGCCTCAATGAAGGAGGCCTGGATTTTGCTGGAACTGTCTATTTGGAGCAATCTCTTAATTGCTCACTATTCCTTTCCCTTTTAAAAATAAGATTAGGTAAGCAACATGACTACAGTTAATAATATTGTATTATATACTTGAAATTTGCTAAGAGGGTAGATCCCAAGTGTTCTCACTACAAAAAAATGTAAGAAAGAAAATGGTAACTATGAGAGATTATGAGTATGTTAATTAGCTTAATTGTGGTATACATATATATCAAAACATTAAGTTGTACACCTTAAATATATACAATTTTTATTTGTCAGTTATACTTAATAAAGCTGGGGAAATAAGATTAGAGAAATTAGCAATAATAATACCTTATCCATGTTTCTCTCTGCTCTGGGGCCATAGATCAAGTATTGTATTTTTTTCTAACTTTAGGGAACAATCAATGGCCTGAATTTATATTAGAACTTCAAGCCCCCATAAGTGTAATAAATCCACATGGGTAATAAAAATATTTCCTTTGTTTCTTAATGATTTCTTAGTATATAAAATCCCTCAGTGCTCTAATGCTCTAAAAAAACACCCCACAAACTTTCGTTACCCTAAAGTTCACGTTCTACCTGCTGTTTCATTACAATATCCAGATATCTGGAGAATCTGAGATACCCAAGTAGGACAGGTGCACAGAATTTCTGACACTAGACCCCATTCTGCTCACGATATTTTACTGGTCATTATTCCACCTGTGAAGAATAAGTTTGTCCTCCAACATATATATCTGAAAAAAATGCAGAAGTTATTAGACAAATGGAATTCAGCAAAAAAGCACAAAAAAACATCAACTGACATTTGCAAGAATTCCCAAATTGCAAGAATTTCCAAAGCCAGCAATGTATTTCTTTGCAGCTAAATCCTGCATATGGGTTTCCAAAAGGACTGTCCTGAAAGGGCTGAAGCAAGGCATGCAAAGGAGAGATAGAAGCCCTTATGACAGTGGCTACTGTACAAAAACAAATGTAGCCCAAACTACATACTTCTCTAAACTGGAGAGGATGAAGATGAAGATCTCATCAATCTAAATACCTTTTGCTAATTCTCACACAATCTACTTGTTTTGTGTAAGTATGCTATTTTCCCCTTGATTTTGCTGGAAATATTTTTACCAACAAGAATGGATCTCACACTGGTAATAGAGTATTTCTTAACACAAAAGGCATTTTTTGCCTGCGGGGCCAATATCACATGGATCAAAGATTTTTGATTAAAATACATACAGTGAGGAGTGTAGCTGTGATGTTTTTGTGTGATATCTGGATATTGTAATGAAACACAGCAGGTAGGATGTGAACTTTAGGGTAAAGAAACGCAATATTCCTGAAGTCTGTGTAGACTTTCTCTAACTCCTGGTATTACGATTAAATTTCTCTGGGAGGCAGCCAGCACTGACATTATACTGCCGATCAGAGATGTTCTTTTGATGGAGACTATTTGGTGATGCCAGGCCGAATAGCTCCACAAATGATGATGGCTGTGGTCTTTCTAAACTGGGCTTGTTTGATGAATCAGGAGAAATTTCAGAGCTATCTGTGAGACACAGAGTAGAATTTGTGTGTGTGTGTTATTTTTCCAGCTTTTGAACTGATGTAAAATTTGAAGGCCGAACTCATTATTTTCCACAGGTGGAACAATGACCAGTAAAATATTATGAAAAGAATATGGGATCTAAAGTCAGAAAATCTGGTTGGAAGCAAAGCTCTGTCTGATGCTTTCTGCCAGTGGATTTGTGGCAGGTCACTCTACCTCCTCCAGTGACAGCATTCCTTTTTTTGTGATGGAAATAACAACTATTTCACAGGTAATTGTAAGAATCCATTAAAATGATTAATGTGAAAGTGATTATAGTCAGATGGTTTACAGAATCTTATCACCTCCCCGCTCCCCCAAAACAACTAATAAAAATAAAGTATTTTAAATTTCCCTTTTAAAAAAATATAGTAATGGGCTGGTTATTAGAAATGGAAAAGCAGATGTCAAAAATCAGTAAAATGAGAACCTAGAAGGATTAGCAAGAGACTGAATTTTAGTTCCATCCTGAAGACACCAAATTTGAAGGAGACAGACATTTGGAGGCATATTGAGCTTTCATGGCCTCCCGGGAGACAAAATACAAAGCCCAAGACCAGCTTCAGGTAGGAATTATAATAATAGAAGGTGCTCTTACCTTGCATTAGGCTAGAACCTCCAAGCGCTATACTTTGGTATAAGGGAATCTAGAAATAAACTTGTCTTTCTTCCCAGGAAACTATTTAGAAATATTCACTTTTTAAAACCATGATTTGGGGAGTAAGAAAAAACATTTCTTCTGGGAACTTACCACTGTAAGTAAATTCTCACATAGATCTATCTACTAAATTTATTCTATTTTTCTTTTTTTAAATATGTTTTTTTATTGATTTCAGAAAGGAAAGGAGAGGAAGAGAGAGAGATAAACATTGATGAGAGACAGAGAATCATTGATTGGCTGCCTCCTGTACACCCCACACTGGGGATCGAGCCCACAACCCTGGCATGTGCCCTGACAGGGAATTGAACCATGGCCTCCTGGTTCATAGGTCAATGCTCAACCACTGAGCCACACCAGCAGACTATACTATTTTTCAGATTAAGATATGGAGATTATAATCTTAAACATCTCTGGAGTAGCACAGCTGATGTATGGCACAAGGAAATGCCAGTCATTTCATTTAATGAGTAGGCTGCAGGGGGTTGGGGGTGGGGGAGAGGTGCTCCATGATCAAAATCCAGCAGATACAGAATACCTCAGAAGTGGACCCACCCAAAGTTCAATTATTTAAATGATCACACAGACCAAGCATGTTGAATACATCTAAAGGTAAAGGAGATTAAATGTAAGTAGAGGCTTCTGTTTCTATGATAAAGTAACTTGTATTAAACTAATCTTCCTGTCAAAAACAACTATTAAAGCTGAATAAAATATAGAAAACAGTCTTTGGGAGGCCTAATGGAGCAAAGAGGGTAGCCAAGACTTGAGGGAATCAGATCCTGGAGAGACAGGAAGTGCTCTGAGGTGACTGCTATACTTTCCTTCACTTGTTCTTTTTAGCAATCTTTGCCAGCACATAACTAGTTTCACATAGCCAGACAGAAAGCAGTGATCTAAAGCTTAGGACAATTATGCTGGGTTGAGGCGGCAAAAATTGATGCTCAAGCTCTAGCTTAAGGATCAAGATCCCAGGAAAAAAGAAACCACAGAGAAAGTAGCCCATTTACACATGCAGTTTCCCCTTCATTAACCAAGGCCCTTACTGAACGTGCACAATGCAATACAGTGAACCAAGCAGTTTTTCTTATCCTCATCTGATAAAAATGTCATCATGAATGGGTATAAAATTGTTTTATGTACCTATTGTTTGTTTTTTCAAGTGTTAAAATCCTGGGATACACCATACTTGATCATATATTATTGTTTTTGTATATTACTATATTTACTTTTATTTTGTTTTGTCAGAGACTTTTTTCTGTGTATGTTTGTTAGTGATGATGTCATTTTCATTACCTATAATGCCTTTGTCTGGTTTTGTTGTCACTGCTGGCCTCAAATGTGTCAGAAGGATTCCCTGCTGTTTTCTTTTCTGAAAGAACTTGTGTAGTTTTCCTACTTTTTGTTTCTTAAATGTTTGGTAGAATTCACCAATGTTCTTTGTGGAAACACTTTTAACCACATATTCATTGTCTTTAATAGATACAGGGCTATCCAGGATACCAATTTTCCTGAGTGAACTTTGGTAGTTTGTGTTTTTCCAGAAATGTTTCCATTTAATCTATCATGTCAAATTTATGGACATAATGTTTACATAATATTTTATTATTATCTTTTTCCTCTGTAGGATCTTTAATAACATTCAGCTTTTTATTTTCAAAGTATCAGCATAGCTTAGCTATAGCTAGCTAGTCCTTTGTCCTGCCAATGACAATTTGTTCTAATATTTCTCAATTTTCTGGTATATCATAGCAGCTAATGCATTCCTTTCTACTGGTATACCATTCTAGTTGAGTATTGGTGAAAACTAACTCAATTGGACTACTACCTGTGCCAGAGACCATCTTTGCTCTACCTACCGCAAGTTAGGAGTTCCTCATTGCTACCCAAACAAGTAGGTGATCTAACTCCAAAACCTTACTCTAACTCCTGCTTTGGCAGAATGCTCTTTACACCAATTATTACAGGTTGGGTTCTCAGGGAAGCATATAGGAGGTTTATTTCAGAGGCTGTTTGGGATCAGCACTGAGAAAGTAAAGGGAAAAAAGCAGGCCTGAGTACAGCGGAAATGTGAGCTGTGATATAGTCTCTCTAGGAGTCTAAGCTGACCCAGAGTATGTGAGGAGTGGGGGGCTAAAGATACAATGATATTTCAGAGCTCTTCAAAGACACTGTAAAGGTCATCGGATGTGGGTATCTTTGAGAAAGTGGCATAACCTTGGCTATGGCGAATCTCTTCAACCAAGGCCATCTCCTAAAAGGACTGGCAGGTCAGAGGAGCCTGCTGACAGCAACCCAGCAGCTGATATTAATATATCCTGCATTTCTAAAGGAGAATCTTAGCGGGATATTAAGTTTGAGAAATAAAAAAAAAAAAACACCCATGTGCACCAAGGAAATCATAGTCAAACTAAAGGACTGGCAGGTCAGAGGAGCCTGCTGACAGCAACCTAGCAGCTGAGATTAATATATCCTGCATTTCTAAAGGGGAATCTTAGAGGGATATTAAGTTTGAGAAATAAAAAAAAAAACCCACGTGCACCAAGGCAATCATAGTCAAACTGCAAAAAATCAAAGTCAAAGATAATATATTTAAATCATCAAGAAAAAAAGGACATCAAATGAGCAACAGTAAGATATACAGCTAGTTTTTAGTGAAGTGAATCAGAAGTTAATGAAACATTACTTTTAAAGCAAAAGAGGAAAATAGCTGATAATCAGGAATGCTGTTCCCATGGAAAATATTCTTTAAATATGAAGGCAACATAGGATATATGAAGATATTAAAAAAAACATACCTGAGGTTGTTCGTTTGTTTTATTTTGTTTTGCCAGAAGAATTACACTAATAGCAATACTAAAGGAGGCCAAAACTCAAGGATGGGGATAGATTACCTAGACTTTGAAGAACCATTGGATATAAGGTCTTCAACTGAGTTGGTACCTGGAGCCCCAATGCATTTGTATGACACTTCTCTCCCCATCGTTAGAGTGGGCTTTTAAGATGGTCAGGTAGCAAATGGAATACTAGCTACATCTAGCTTGTAGTGGGTTCACAGTGTTTGCAGACCCACACATTGGTTATTGCTCAGTCTACAAGTGTATAACTAAGGTTGGTATACTTGGAATTTGGAACAATTCCTCCAGGGCCCTTAGCTTACAAATTAAAAACTATCATAGCAGGGAAGGCCAAGTGGAATCCTCAGAAACTGGCTCCCTTCCCAGCTGAAAGAGTAAATAAAAAAACACGGCATCCTGGGAGAAAGATGATGTGGTGGCAGTGATTTGTGCCACCATTAAAGTCTTAAATGTTGTAGGGACAGTGGTCCCTATAATATATTCATTTAACCAGCAAGACTGGACAGTCTGTAGAAACTGAGTGATTCTGGAGGGTGACTTTAGAATAATGCAAGCAACAAACAAGTAGCTGGATAGCTGCTATGCTGGGAATAAGAGTGTAAATTAAAGACTCAGGTACATTAAATGCACTCAATGATTTTGCATTCTTTGCTATTAAGATTAGAAAATTGACCAGAAACAGTTTGCATTCAAGTGGAATGAACATTACTATTTATTTGTAGTTTTGACCACATTTGTAATAATCATGTCTAAAGAGATCTTAACTACAATAATATTGTCTAAACTCTGTTTGTTTTTGTTATTATACAGTCTAACGAGATCTGAACCGCATTATATTTTACCATATAATATCAGCTTGACCCATTACATCAATGACATTAAGCTAATTGGACAGGATAAGCAAGGGAAGGCTTGTACACTAGAGGCCTTGGTAAGACACATGGTTGGAAGATAAACTATGAAGTTGTAGAGACCTATGGCCTGAGTGCTTTTTGACTTTGCTGGGTTCTGCAGCCAACACATTCTACATCTAGGAGTACTGCTCCAGACCATAACTTGGGTAACTTAGAGGCTGCTAGTGTTTATTCAGTTGAATCCAGAGATTTAAGGACTCTGAAGTAAGTCAAGGTCATGGTGCAAACAGCTCTGTCCCTTGAGGTCTTACCCACCACCACATTCATTGCTTTTAAAGCAAAACTGAGATAGAACATTGGCTGGGCTACAACCAATGATTAATTACATCATTAATTAAATCACATATAGGAGCAGGTGACCTTGACTCCCATGTCACCCACTACATTGTGCCAGTGTCCCTTCCCAGATCTCACCTGTAGCCATTGGGAGGTACAGACTCTTCTACTAGGATAGCATGGTAAAAGTTTTAACCAACTGGTTCACCACTTGGTGCCCAAACTCTATATGCCTCACCAGGGATAAGGTTTTCATTGCCAGTCCGGCAGTAGGAAACCTGGGTTCAAAACCCCATCTTATATTTTAGTTTCTTGGGTCATTACTGATATTAATTGTTGAAGATTGTTTACTCTAGAATAAATAACTGAGATTTATTAATAATTTAATAAATTAATAAGGCATTAGGTATCTATAAAGAATCAACACCTATGGAAGAGAGAGAGAGAGAAAGCCAGATTGGGCAGGTGTGAAAGTCAACTTAGGTGCAGGCTAGAGATGAAAACTTGACCGTGGCTCTGGATCATATACAGCCTGTTAACATTGCCCCAGATTGAACTAAAATAGCCAGACCTTTATACCCTCACTTATTACATACATTACTGGCTATGTGTGCCCCTGGACAATGAAGTGTTCTACAATTGAGGAAAACCCTAAAGGAATTCAAAGCTGGAGGAACTTCCCTGAAACCTAAGGCAACAAATGCTTACAGGGGTATCTGGAGAGAATATTTTATTGTTGAGCAGAGCATATCATAGAAGGCAAGATTAAATGGGTGATCTGGAGTTCCAGTATCAAAAACAAAGATGGCAGATTGGGTAGTGAATAGACAGAAATGAATTTTTTCTGAATGCCTTATGCAATTTGCCTTAAACCATCTTTTCCCTCTACCTCAAGTATGATTGTGTCATCACAGACTGTGACATGTAGGATGAGAGAGCAACAGAGCTTTTCCTGTTGGACTTGTTCAATAGTTTAGCTTTTATTTTTGTCCCTCAGATATGTTGGTGCAGTCACCCCACTTAAAATAACAGTTTAAATACAAAAACAGACTTCTACAGTGGGATGGAGATTCTTTCATTTCATTATTCACCAAATACTTATTGAATTAGGTGTCCTGAAATAAAAATAACTAGAGAAGACCAATAGCCTCTAGACTTGTCTTTTGTGTGCAGTGCTTAGTATTTCATGGAACTAGTCACCGCATTTCTCACCAGTTTCTTCCTGTGTATTACTGCTTTTCCCAATGGGAGCATATTTTTAATTACATAATAGAAATCAATAGAAAATAGGATTTACATGACAAATATTTTCATTCAGTCACTTTTGCTATACACCAAGGGATGTATTGCTGATAAAAGAAATTTTCCATACAATCAACAAATTGAGTATGTGACCTGGTTTATATACTGTGTGGCATGTGAAATAAAAGATGAATAAGCTCTAACCTCTGTCATTAAAAGAACCTTCATCCTGTTAGGAGAAATGAGAGATGGACATAAACAGAATATAAAACAATAAGTAATACATGCCAGATGACAAGAAAAGTAATGTCAGAATTCAGAAGAAAGTAACTCTACCTCTGCTAGGCATGAGGTCTCTGGAATGGGCAAAAGGTAAACATCCTAAGTAGAAATAACATCATTATAAAATTTGAATACAGTGCCAACCTACAGTTTAACCTAAGGTTGCTTTCCAAGAAATATGCTTTTAGTAAGTGAACAAATGAGTGCAAGATAAGTAGGGGAGATTTTACAGATAATGTTTTGAAGTCAGTGGAATCTTTTGGATCATTTGATGTGCGGACTGGAAGAGAGATTTCAAAGAGTCTTGATCTGAATGGTTGAGAGAATGGCGATAACAATTATTGGGGTGAGGGGGTCAGCTGAAGAGGAACAGCAGGTGTGAATTTGGTACAAGATGAGTGACATCTTCACTTGACCCAAGAGAAAGAACTGCTTTTGATCACAATCTCATGAAATGGCACAGAGTAGGGGTGGGCACTTTCCTCTTCCTCACAGAACACAGCATGGCTCCAGTGCAGGGAATATTGGAAAGAGGGGAGGTAGCATCGTTTTGGCTTTTTAGGTATTTGCTGTTTTAAGATGTTCGGTGGTGAGGGAGGTGCAGCACCCAGCTGTAGTCAATGTTTTCTCAGAGGAATATCAGAAGCATGACCAAGCCACAGAAGGTATTTTAGGATTTGGCAAAAGGGGTAAATTCCCAATCACCAAGGGGACTCCCAGTAGAGCCTGGTGGGTAGCAATAGCCCCAGAAGCTATAGGCAGGAAACTGTTGCATATAGCTGGGACTCATTCCGGCCATTTCAGAATGCTCTTGAGGTGTGTGGGGAGTACTTTGCAGAGGCCTGAGAATTGGAAATAATGCAGGTGGGTAGTCGATCTCAAAGAATGAATGAGCATTATTGTTAGGCATGTAGTAGTCACACACTGTGGGCACTACAAATAAGCCCCACTTCTCTCCCATAGTAACTGCTCCCTCCAACCTATTTGCTTCCAAGATCCAACTCTATACACATCCATCATGTTTAATTGATGGGCAGATAGTCCAGAACCAAGTTTTAAAGCATTTATGATTGGTTTTGAAAACATGTGCACGTGTCCTCAGAAAAGCTAGGCACAGGTTTTCATCCAGAATGAATAATTATGCATAGAACTGATTACTTAAACACACAGTTCATGATTATGAATGAAATTACCTGCATTACACTGAAAATACCTTGCTCTGCATGGATTAAGGAAAGCACAACTTGATTGCAGATGCTGGAAATTTTAGGTCTTGAGACTTTTCAGTTGCTCTCAAAACATATCACTTACCTCTTGTAACATTCCTCTTATAGAAGTAATTTACAAGTTGAAATTGAAAATGAAATATTGGTTATGCTGGATTTCACAGTGGAATAAACTTACAGGAGCTGGACCACAGGAAAGTAGGTGGACTGTTTTTTCAGTTTTTAACTCATCTAGTTTAGACACTTTTACCAAGATATAGATGCCAGGCTAGGTAGAACTCTATCTACTTGTTTAACCTGGTGACACCAGCAAACTCCCAAGCCCCTTAAAGTTCCTTCTACAAATCTGTGTAGATTCTTAAAATACTGTCTTTATCACTTCACTGGTTTAGTCTTTTTTACTTATTAAAATACACATTCCTGAGGAGGATAATCTATTAAAGTGTAATCCATCAAACAACATGGTGTGAACCAGCTTGTCAGCTGTCTTCCGAAGTGACAGCTGGGGAAGAACAGGTTTATTTTCCTACATTGTTTTGGCAATGTCATTTTTCACATATTTTCTCACTAACCAGATTGGACCCTTTGTACAGGCAAGGGCCTTGGTTTTGGCTTTTATCACTTCATTTCATGTGGACTCACTTCCACTTTTTTGGAAACTGATTTATCTTTCTTACATGTTGTAGATTTTTGTGAAAAACCAGCTTAATAAGTATGTAGTGCTTAAATATAAGGACTCAATGCTGAAATGGTAATTCCAGATTAAACATAAAGACACCAGACTCAAAGCACCTTTAACATGTAGGCAAAATACAGCTCACTTTCCTAGGTTTATTACTTTATTTTGTGTTTATAAACCATAGCACTATTTTTAAATTAAATTTTATATTTACTAAAGTAATACATTTCATACATATACAAAGTAACACAAAATTTAAAATACTAAAGTCTGTCTACAAGTTTTCTATGGGGGAACTTGCCCTCCAGTCCCCATTCTCTTTTCCAATGTTAAAGGTAAAGCATCTATATATACAAAAGCCAAGTTGTAGGAATGGAGGAATGACTGAAACGACCGGTCACTAGGACACGAACTGCAGTGGCCAACCAGCCTGATTGGGCCCCCAATTGGCCCCAGCAACCTCCCGAGACCCCTCCCCCTGGCCAGCCTTGCCCCTAATTGCC
>NW_005369870.1:1670550-1675299 GCF_000412655.1 Myotis brandtii | reverse complement strand
CTAGGCCAGCCAACCTCCCATGGCCCTCCCCCCCCCACTGGCCTGGCCCAATTGGCCCCCATCAGGGTGGGCTGGCCAGACCCCACCCATGCATGAATTCAAGCACTGGGCCTCTAGTTAGTTATAATGATAGTTGCAGGTTTTTCACAGATGCCCTTTATCAATTTGAGTAAATGTCTGTCTTTTTCTAGTTTGTTGAGACTTGTTATCATAAATGTATGTTGAATTTTCTAAAATCATGTTCTACTTCAATTGAGATAATTGTGTATCTTCTGTTTTAGCTTGTTGATATTGTGAATCAAATAAAAGTAAACTAGTCAAATTATTAAATCAATAATATTACGTATTGATAAATTGCTTTTACAAATTTATGAATGTTCAACCCACCTCTCATTTCTAAGATAAAACCTATTTTTTCATAATACAGTATCCTACTTTATGTTCCTAGATTTCATTTGCTATCATTATAGTTCTCTAGATTTCTTTGAACCTGTTTCTACATCCTCATATATCTTCTGAAAGGTTGGTACAATTTTCCACATGAAGAAAGTGTCTAATAATCTGTCAGTTCAAGTCTCCTCAGCAGCCTCATCCAAATAATTGGATAATTGTTCTCCAGGCTTGCGGTTCTATAAACCATCATTCTAAAGATGTCTGTCTTCTTTCATTTATTTTTATACTCTATCCATGCTCCCCTTTTATCAGTTATTTTTATTTTATGTATCTATTTCTGTAGAGACAATCCTTCTGTACTTTCCTATGAAAAGGTAGTTTTTGAGATACTTTTCCTGTCTTGGAATAACTATATTTTACCTTCACCTATGATTACTACTTTAGTTGGCATAAAATTTATATTTAAAACATTACCCACTTAAAATGTTATATTTTGTTTTTGCTTTTGTTGTGATAAAGTCCAAAACAATTGTGATTCTTGACTCTTTGTAAATAATATCATTATTTCTACTTTCAAAGAACTTTGTGGATCTTCTCTTTATCCTTGGCATTCTAAAATTCCATAAAGATGCCTCCTACATGAATTTTGAAAGATAATCGTACGATTAGTTGGTTGGTCTCTTTAATCTTGAGTTCTGGGAAGTTGCCTATCCTTAAGTTCTGGAAATTTCTCTCCTGTAATTGCTTTGTTTTTGTGTTGACTACTGAATTTTAGATTTGTTGGGGGTTAAGTTTTCAAAGTAGAAAACAATAGAAATTTATGCATAATTTTAAAAGTAGAAGTCTACTACTTTCTTCAGTTTATAATTTTAGTTTAACAAACAATCGAACATCTATTAAATACCAGGCACTATGCTAGAGAGAAGGTGCCTAAAGAAAAATTATTTTCAGATACTCTCATTTAATTGTTTTTTGTTTATTGAGGTATAGATATAGACATGAAATCTGCTATAATCAATCTAATGTGGTAAGAAGTGCTGGTAGGTGGGATAAATAGGAAGCTGAGGTACATGGAAGAGGAATGCTCCTTAGGGGAGTTCAGGGAAGATTCTTGGGAAGAAATAGTCCATAAGCTAAAATTTGAAGAGGCATAAACATAATCAAACAAAGAAGTAGGGGAAAGACATTCCTGTCAGAGACAGTGAAATTCATTCATTCCTTTATTAACTTATTTAATAAGCATTTACAGAATATTATCTGATTTCAAACAGAATTCTAGACATGGGTATCAATAGCACACAGTATGATCAAAGGCATGAAATAACACAATACATGCATTTTATTCTGTGTGTACTTGTGTGTCACTAGAAGCATTTAGAACAATTACTGCAGTGTAATATCTGCTGAAGATGTGGCAAGAAAGAAGTCTGGGAACATTATTGAAATGATGAATATCTTGAATTTTTCTTGCATGTTTCTGGTGTCATGATAGAATATTTTCCTGGTTTTATTTTGTTTTTACAATACAACTCGTGTCCCAGTGCATGGATTCGTGCACATTGAAAAGAGATTAATTAGAAGAAATATTTTAATATCACTATGAGCGTCTTGCTAATGAAAAAAAAAATAGGATTCTACTGAGTCTCCTATCTACCTATTCCTGGACTTCTATGAGGATCAAATGAGATGAGGCACAAGAAAATCCCTCACAAACATTTGGTTAAAGTGTAAAATGTTTGCACCTGGCTATAAAACAAATCGGGTTCCTAGGCTGAAGAAACTCCAAGAATGCTAGTTGCTAGGGAGAGGAAGCCAGGCGTTGCTATGTGACATCATTACCCAGTGCCCACAGAAACCATTTCTGGGCTGGGCTGGGCTATGGGCTGCATTTTGCACCATGGGGTCTTGGCAGCATTGGCTGTGATTTGGTGGGGTGTCACTCTGGGGTGGTGGTGGGCCTGTGTCCCACTTGGGGGAAGCCAAGTGTTGGATTGTCGGCGCCAGGTCCATGGTGCCATTTATTTTTAAATGGCCAGTGCATGTCATGGCAGCTCCTGCATTGAGTGTCTGTTCACTGGTGTTCAGTGCGCATCATAGCTACTGGTCAGATGGGTGGACACTTAGCCTTTTATATATATAGACTAGAGGCCCGGTGCATGAAATTTGTGCACAGGTACATTCCCTAGGCCTGGTTGGCAATCAGGGCCAGTCAGGGCCTTCAGGCTGCTGTCCAGGGCCTTCCTTCTGGCTGCCGGCCAGGGCCTTTCTTCATTCTGTGCTGCCCCCTGGTCATCAGCTCATGTCATAGTGAGCGATAGAACTCCCGGTCTCTCTCTCTTTTTTTAAAAAATATATTTTATTGATTTTTTACAGAGAGGAAGGGAGAGCCATAGAGAGTTAGAAACATCGATGAGCAAGAAACATCGACCAGCCCCCTCCTGCACACCCCCCACTGAGGATGTGCCCGCAGCCAAGTAGAACCCCCGGTCTCTTGGTTGAACTCTGGCGGGGGCACTTTGCATATTAACCTTTTATATATATAGATAATTTTATATGTATTACTTATATTTTATTTTTTTAACTTACCAACTACTCATCAAATATAGGTCATAAATTATGGATTTAATATTTTTCTCCTCTCAAATAGGATGATATTATCAAAGTTGTCTCTGCTATAGAACAGACAATTATCTGTTTATATCTGTATCTATTTAAATGCTCTCATCAACCTTTGTTTCAAGTTTCACTGGAAACCAACTCTCACCTTTCCCTTCACTAATATAAGTTAACACGTTTAAACAGACTGGTGTGTATTGTCCTGTAATTTTATTTAGGCTGAAATAATCATGTGTAAATATTCATCCATCTTTTTTTTATTTCTGCATTCATCTTTAAATCTATCAATTATCTGTTTCAAGCTTGGTCATTTTAAAAAATTAGTTACCATTATACAATTTCTCAGCTCAGCCTCACAGAAATCCTTTCAAGTTAACTGATATAGTTTTAATTAATTATTCTCAGTGAATGAAAGATATTCTATTATGTGGATGTACCATAATTTATTCAACCATTCTCCTATTGATGCTTATTATCTTTGTTTCCAGTATTGTGTCACAATGAACAGTGCTGAAATAAACATCCTTAAACATATATCTGGCACACTGCTGTTTTAATCTTATAAGATACTAGAGGCCCAGTGCATGAAATTTGTGCACGGGAGGGGGTTGTCCCTCAGCCTGGCCTGCACCCTCTCCAATCTGGGACATCCCTCTCACAATCCAGGACTGCTGGCTCCTAACCACTCGCCTGACTGCCTGCCTGATTGCCCCTATTTGCTTCTGCCTACCAGCCTGATCGCCCCCTAACTCCTCCCCTGCTGGCCTGATCGCCCACAACTGCCCTCCCCTGTAGGCCTGATCACCCACAACTGCCCTCCCCTGCTGGCCTGATCACCCACAACTGCCCTCCCCTGCCGGCCTGATTGCCCCCAACTGCACTCCCCTGCTGTGACCCACCTCATCCGCTGGGACCTGCCTCCTCCGCTTGAGGCGACGGAGATGCCGGGGCCGGCCTCCTCCATGCTGCGCAGAGCCATGGGACCCACAGGCCTCAATGCATGGAGCAGCCAACTGGCCCTGCCTCCACTGTGTGTGAGGTCATCTTGTGGGAGCCATCTTGTGGTGGCCATCTTGTGAAAGCTTTGTGTAAGGGCATTGCGCGAGGGCATGACATCACCTAGGCTTTTATTATATAGGATGTCCCAGATTATAGGTTAAAAGATATGTGTATTTTCAAATTTAATAGATTTTGTTGCTAAATTACTCCCCCAAAAGACTATATCCCATATCAACCAATAAATTAAGAGAAGGTTGTTTTCACCATATCCCCACCGACAATAGATAGATATTCTTGCTCTGTTTAATTTGTGCCACCCTAGCCAGTTTGGCTCAGTGGCTAGAGCATCGGCCTGCTGACCAAAGGATCAGGGGTTCAATTCTAGTCAAGGGCATCTGCCTTGGTTGTAGGCTCCTCCCGTGTGCAGGAAGCAATCAATCAATGTGTTTCTTTCACATTGATGTTTCTCTCTGTCTTCCACTCTTTGTAAAAATCAATAAAAAAAGTCCTTAAGTGATGATGACTTAAAAAAAATTGTGCCAATTGGACTATATAAAATATTTTATTACTAGAGGCCCAGTGCACAAAAATTTGTGCACTCAGGGGTGGGGGGGCGGTCCCTCAGCCTGGCCTATGCCCTCTTGCAGTCTGGGACCCCTCAGAGGATGTCTACCTGCTGGCTTAGTCCTGCTCCCTGGGGTATTGGGCCCAAGCTGGCAGTCAGACATCCCTCTGGCAGCC
>NW_005369870.1:1643669-1669830 GCF_000412655.1 Myotis brandtii | reverse complement strand
GGTATCTGGGGTTTATTTATCTTCTATAATTGAAACTTTTTTGCCTTGAGTGGAGCGCAGAGCCAGCTGCAGCAGGCGGGAAACTTGGCTTCCTCCATCACTGGGGCAACCAAGCCTCCTGCTCGCTCCAACTCCGAGGCTGCTGGCCGCCATCTTGGTTGGATTAATTTGCATATAGTCTCTCTGATTGGCTGGTGGGAATGGCTTAAGGCATAGCAAAGGTACAGTCAATTTGCATGTTTGTCTTGTATTAGTGTAGATTACTATGCTTTTCATTTCTCTGACTACTGCTAGGTCTGGGGATATATTTAATGGCCATTTGGGCTTGCTCTTCTGTGATTTTGTGTGTTGTTTATTACCATTTTTTGTAAATTTGTAAGTGGTCTTGTTTTAAATTTTAATATTTTGTCGGCCATCTACAATTCAAATGCTTAAAATTAATCTAATGTCTTTATATAGTAAATATTTTTCATATAAAACTTTATACTTTTATAGAAAAATATTGTTATTTTTATTATATAATTTCTGGTTTTCCACTCTTGATTATGGTCTTTTCCACTTCTTTTTAGATATATATTTTTTATAGTTCTCACTACATAGTCTTTTCCTTGAAAGTTCTTCATCCATCTGAATTTACTTTTAATTTTACTTAGGGTGTAAGAGGAATCCAATGTTTTTCTTTCAGATGTATAGTGAATGTATGAGCACTCTTCAATAAAATTGCACTCCTGTCATATATTAAATTTTGAAATGACATCTGGTCTGTGCTTGGATTTTTCATTTGATACCACTGATTTTTTATTTCATATAAATATGCCATTTTTACATTACAGAATATTTATAATGTTTTAAATATTTATTAAGGTAAATTTCTTTTCATTATTCTTGCCTTTTTATTGGTTATTTTCAAAAATACTTCTTTCTTATCAATTTAAGATACTTCTTTCAATTTCAAAATAATAATAATTTTAAATCTCTGTGAACTTTTATAGGATTTGAAATATTTTTATTGATATTAATGAAATTGACATTTATAGCCTAACAATTCTTTCTATCCAATAACATGATGCTATTTCCATTTTTTTTCTGATTTTAAAAAATTTTCTTCAATCAGATTTACTCTTTCCTGTACCTTTCTTGTTAAATTTATTCCTAAGTGTTATATATTTTTTGTTATGGTTGTTAAAGGACTATTTTCACTATTTTCATTTCTTGATGATTATTGCTAACATAGAAAAAAACACAATAGTGTTTTAAACAGTGCTGAGACACAATAAACATGAATGTTAAGTAGAAACCTGGTGATAATGTGAAGAATAAAATTTTGTGGAACAAGACTGAGGAGAGAGAAGCCAGTTAGGAGGCACTGTTGTAGTTCACGTGTGAGGGAAGAAATGAATCACGGTGTGGCTGTCAAGGTGAAGACAGGATGAATGAAAGGGTTGAGAGGACATTAGTGGAATTTGGGTATTGACTTTATATGGGACACATTGTCCAGGGAGGTGTTCAGATTTACTGTACTTTTAGATTTCTTGTTATTTCGTGAAATAAAAGACAGAAGAGAATGAGCAGGAGATAATCTCCCCTCTCAGATTCACTACAGCACTATTACCACTAGCCAAGATATGGAAACAAAACAAGTGTCCATCGACAGATAAATGAATAAAGAAAATATATATAATTATAATAGAATACTATTCAGCCATAAAAGAAGGAAATCTGCCATTTGTGAAGACATTAATGAACCTAGAGGGCATCATACTAAGTGAAATCAGCTAGTCACAGCAGGACAAATACTGTAAGACTCCACTTATGTGAGGTAGTGTACTAGAATAGTTGAACTCATACTGCCAGAGAATACAATAATGGTTGCCAGAGGCTGGGGGTTGAGGGAATTGTAGGGTTACTATACCAAGGGTATGAAGTTTCAGTTATACTAGATAAATATGTCCTAGTTATCTGCTGTACAACATAATGCCTATAGTTAATGATATGTTATTGTGCACTTCAAAATTTGTTAAGAGAGTAGATCTAATTTTAACTTTTCTTAAACACTCACACACACACACACGATACTCTGGAAGGTGTTGGGTATGTTTAGTATTTTGATTGTGGTGATGGTATTAAAAATTTTTTACATATGTCCAAAAGCATTAAATTATAGACATTAAATACATACACATCTTTGTCTATCAATTATACCTCAAATAAGTCTGCTAAAAATCAATTCATAAGAAGACGGACAATGAAAAATAAAGAATGGGCAAGTTAAAAAGTGAATCCACAGTAAATTGTAGTCTTTGATTATGTCTCTGACTATACACTGAGTGGCCAGATTATTATGACCGGCCAGATTATTATGACCACCCCATCAGTACTTCATTGATACTTCCAAAAATACTGAATATTGAAAACTTCCTAAGCAAATACTCTCAAGGTTTTATTATTATTATTATTTGCATAACTAATTCACTTCACTGTACTGATGGGGTGGCCATAATAATCTGATGAGTCATAATAATCTGGCCACTCAGTGTATATTATAGAGCAGTGTTTCTTAGAATTTTGGCAATCCTATAACCAATTATTGGATGACCAGTGCAATTATAGGTTGCCACATTTAGTTAAATATATTTAAATAAATAGTAATACCTTTAAAATAATTATTAGAAAAAAATATATAAAATAATACTGATTACATACCTATGGTAGATATGCTATTGTGTTTAAGGCTTTACCAGGATGTATGTGGTTAATAGGACCAAGTGGCCAAGTTCTATATTCAGTAGGTTCTATTAAGATAAAACATTTAAACGTTCAATTAGAGATGTTGAGGAAATAGGAGCAACCACTCACTACTTTGTCAGTTATGAACATTCATCTCAAACACAAATTCAGATTACAAAACATCTTTCTCATAAAGGCTACTACTTTCAGAGCTATATCAGATATGATAAACTAAATGAATATATCACACTGTAAAACTGGACTGTTCAATATTTCTACTTGCACGATGGCAGCAATCAGTTCACTAGCCTACTCTGGTAGCTTTGGCTGACCCCCAAAATTCTTTCCTTTTTCAGATGAGAAATAATAAACTCAATAATCTGTTATCAATTTCGAACTCTAATAAATGAAAGCAAATATCAAGGGAAATGTTAAACCCTTTGTAAGAAAGTTATTCATAGCTCTGTTTGGCCTTCAAATAAAATCCTGATACTTTATCCTCAATTTAAAAATCATAATATTTTCCTTTGAATTTTTAGGGTAAGATTATTCAAGATATTGAGTGCATCTTTGAAATGTGTTATTTAAGTAGGCACCTTAAAAATAATATGCTCTCTTCACTAGTATTATCAGTGTATTTAATAAATACTTTTTATTAATTAAAAAATTCCAATATTTTCCTTGCTGGGAGCAAGGGAAATGTGTGGAAAAACAGTCTTTGACTTGCAGCCCACTCCCTCAGATAATGAAAAGATGAACTCGCCAAAGCTTTGATCCCATCATATTCAGTATGTTTGCTACTTCAGAGAAATGTGCTGTCCAATAGTGTAGCCAATACACATATATAGATAATTAAATTTAAATAAATTAAAGGTAAATAGAATTAGAATTTGATTTCTCAGTTGCGCTAACCACACTTCAAGTGCACAATGGCCATATATGTCTGGAGATACCATATTAGACTGAGCACATAGAAAAATCTTTTACCATTGCAGAAAGTTCTTCTGGTCATTGCTCTTGTAGAACAATGAATTAAGGAATATCATGTACCACCATCTATTCTCTTTGAATGAATAATGTTTAGATTGATTTTCATAGATAGTGTCTTTGCCTATGTCACATTTTCCTTGCTGGACAAACGTCAATGCCCTTGCCCCAGGTTCTAAGGGTATCTCTTCCAGTCTATCTCACACCTCAGAGATGATACTCATGAACTACTCCAAAAGCAAATAGTCCCTTCTGCATCCCCATTAATTCAACGAAAAAAATGGAACAAAACACACATTCTTCCAACATGCTCTACACTTGTGCCAAAAGCTGATATCTCACACATTAGTAATTTTATGCAGTTGTAATAAGAAATATTCTCTCTCTCTCTCTCTCTCTCCCTTTCTCTCTCTCTCTCTCACACACACACCACATACATCTAACAGACAAACAGTTTAATTTCTCTTTTTTCTTATATGCTTATGATGCCCTTGGCATTCAATAGCGTTATTTATACATTTTACCAGCATATATATATTTTTTTATTTTTGTGGCATAACAATTGTCAATAATTTTCAGTTTGTTTTACAACCTTCTCAACAATACTGTAAGGGTCATTTATATTTGTTTTACTCTGAAGAATGTAATTTTGGATAATGTCTCAGTCATTTGTGCTCTTGTCTTTAGTGGGTAAAACTAGTCAACGTTTTATTAAAAAGGCTTTTTATTATATTTATAAAAAATCTTGTAATTATTTGAAAATTAAGAAAAAAGTTCAATGATTGTATGTTGGCATTTTAAAAATTTTATTAACAGTTAACTCATTATGGACTAAAAAGAATTGCCCATTGGCCCAATAAAATCCAATTTTTAAATAATCGTATATTTTATAATTTTATTTTTATTTAACTGATTTTATGAAATCTTTACACTTAATGATTCAATTTCCTAAAACATATACATTTATATTATCACTGGAGTCTCATTTGTTATTCTTACCAACAAGAAAGTTGTATCTAGAGCATGAAGGGAAGTTGTATGAGGAGGGACTCTGAATTTATTATTCAGAAGGGCCAGTGCTTTGTGTTCCTGTTTATCAAGGTTTTATGCTTCAATAAACAATTTTTGGAGCTATTGATTCATTTTTGTCAGTAGAAGATAGACAAATAAATGTAGTAAAAATGCAAATGTTATATATGAAAAAATGTAAATAGTGTAGATACTATGTATAAAACTGGGTATCCTATATAATAAAAGGCTAATATGCAAATAGACCAAAGGCGGAACAACCAAACAACCAGTCGTTATGATGTGTATTGACCACCAGGGGGCGTGTGCGAACCATGCCAGGTGTTGGCCACAGCGGGATGGTTGAGCAGGGGAGCGGGGGTGCCAGGCCAAGGTGGGGTGCCGGTCACTGTCATTGGGGCAAACCTCTGATGGCTCCTGAAAATTCTTTGCTCCTGCACTGTGGTCCCGCCCGGCACTCGCACCCGCTACTGGCACCAAAGCCACTGCTTGCAACACCTGCCAGCACCTGGTACCAGCCCCGATCACTCAGCGCCATCAGCGGGTGTGAGTGGCAGCTGCTGGCCCTGATCGCCCCTCAGGGCTACTCCACCTCCCCCTGATTGCCTGAGGGGTGATCAGGGCAGCAGCCACCACTCGCACTCGCACCTGCTGCTGGCACCGACCCCAATTGCTCTGTGCTGTCAGCAGGTGCGAGCAGGACTGGTGCCACCAGGGTGTGGGAGTGGTGGCGGGAGCAGGGCTGCCCGCAGACAGGGGACTGGGGCTATGGCAGGAGGGGCCAGCAAAGGTGAGAAGGATGGGCCAAGACCCACTCCTGGGCCCACCACAACCTTTCGGCCCACAGTTCCTTTCAAGGTGCACAAATTCATGCACTGGGCCCCTAAAATAAATAAATAAATATATATGTGTGTGTATGTATATATATATATGACATGCAATTACGTTAGCTATGTTAAATTATAAACTCTTAAAATGTGCACAGAATTTAAGGTAGTGAAAAAACATGAAGTAAAACAGGATTTTTGTAAAGATCACAATTAACCTCACATTTCTAACTTTTGAACTATGTATTTAAATCTTTTTTTTTACAACCCACCAAACTTATGTGGATCACTTGTTACACCACAGGTCTTTGAGAATATGATTTTCAATGATCATGTATATCTATCAGGAGGGACTTATTAATTTTTTAGTTTTACTCCCCAGGAAGTGGTATCTAGGGCATCAAAGTAAGGGAGCCAATGTGGTGGGATGAGGATATAGAATAAAATCTACAGTGTCCATTTCTAAGATTGAGGTGGGAGGGGATATAAAGTTTACTAAAGGTTTATCAAAGTCCAACTTTGATAAACAGAGGCAGAGTTACAGGAACAGAAGTGCATCCACGTTGTGTGAGGGCACATATAGACAGCACGCAAGCATGAGGCACCTGGGGAACAGAGGCCTACTCGCTGGGGAGTGTTCACTCTCCCCCAAAAGGAAAGAAGTTTTCAGGGTCACACGAAGCTCCAGGCATAGACTCCATTCTGTGCTGACCCCCATCCGCACCTATACTTACCCACCACCAAAAGAGGTAAATAAACATAGACCAGTGATTTCTTATTTGCTCATTTTAATTAGAGGGAATTTAATTATAATGTATTCATGCAACTAACATATACAGTAATTCTATGTTTTCTTGGCATTGTCATAGAGGAAAGTGTTTTATATAAAAAGACTTTTCATGTAACTTTCAAGTACAAAACCCCTTTAAAATGTAAACACGTCATTTAAACAACTCTCTCTGAAGTTTATTCTACACTCCCTGACTTTCTAAAACAGTGATGTAGTGAATATAGTTTTTTCCCTCGCTAATGATACTACTACATGAAAAACATCAATGATTTTGCTGTGCTCTATAAATCGATGCCTTTAGAGACTCTTGAAGTACATGAGACCTCTTACCCATCCACTAAATGGCCTCAAGCTGTGTTGTTCCTGCTTTTAAGTTTTTCTGGCTCCCACCTCCCCATCCCCATGGACAGGTTGTCTTCTCTTACGACTTCTCACCAAAGTAACTGCTTGAGGTACTGTCTTTCAACCTTCTTTCTTTCCCTTTCCTTCCCTCCACCGTGCCTTCTACATTATTTCTAATTTGTTTGAGGCTGGCACCCAGGCGCATATATATATATTAGAAGTGAGTCTGCTGTAAGGATCCCTGGTCTCTGACTGGTGGTCAGGGGCTTTTTTGGGGAGGACAGTGGTGGGTGGGTGTGGGGAACTGGCTCTGTTACAGCTGTCTCCTCACATTTCTCTCTCTTTCCTTTCTGTGTTCTAAGCTCTGTCCTACAGGATTGAGCACACCCTACACTTGATAAAAATGTCTGCATTCATTTATAAAATTTTAAATATAAAATGAGAAATCAGGGCTAAGAGAAAAAGCACATACGCGCATGCTCTATACCACATGATTTCTGCAATTATCGGCGTCCTGGGCATTTGTTTCGGTGCATGTTTCCTGGTACTGGTGTGAGATGCATTTTACTTAGGAATGCTAAGGGAGGAAAATCCTATAATATAAAACTCTCTTTCCTTCTTGTAGTTTTGTTCACAATGTACATCTTGTTTTTTATTTGAGGAATCACTGCAGCAAGCTGTAACTGATGTATGGAGCGACAAGTCTCACGGCATATAAAGAGAAAGAGCACCGAGCAATGACTGCTGCGATGCACTGTTTCTTGTAAGATTTAGTTTATTCTAAGCTCCGGAAACCCAGCAGGCTCTGAACTGTCAACACAGTGAGACAAAACCCAAACTAAAGTGCATTTAATGTGTTCATTTCTTTTTTCTTTCCTTTCAATACATTTCCAGTTGAGCAATCAGTTGCAGGCCCCAGGGTGCATTGCATGCCTGTTGCCCTAGGTATGCAAAGTGCTGGGATCAGGATTGGCTCAGGAGGTGGAAATAGAAATTGCGGCCTTCTGGTCTCTCTCCCCAAATCCTTACCATCGGCAAGTGAAATTCACCTACAAGGAAACTATAAAGTGTGTTGGGGATAGAGGGATGGTACGCATGCCATGTGTGTGTTTTAAGTGGAATGAGAAGTAGTTGGCCTCAATCACTAAGCTGGCCTCATGCCAGGTGCCCCAGTCTCTTGCTGGGCAGAGGGGAAATGCTTATATCCGGGATCAATGAGCTGTTCACCAAGACACCAGTGTTCTGGGACATGCTTGGAAGGGAACAGCGATGACATCAGACACAGAGAAAGGTTTGAGAACAGACATATCTAGAAGATTCTCCTAAGAGTGAGCAAGTATTTGTTAGCTTTTTTTTTTAAGGTATATTGACTTCAAACACTAAGGGCAGTGTTTTAGCTGAGAAATGTGTACTTATACTTCATTACCATTATTGTGTAGGAAACACCTGGTGTGGGTGTGAAATTTCCTAAGATACAGTGGGTGAAGAATGTCTTTTGCCTTTACCTGGTACTGTGAAGCCAAGTGAACCCTTCTTGTAAAGATCAACCACAGAAACACCATCAACTCACATGTGATGTGGCACCATCTCAGGTCAGCATCTCACAGCTCTAGTAGCTGGACTTGGAGCTAAATGTTGTTTCCCTGAAGCTTTTACTTACTAGTTGTCCACAAATATTTTTGGAGAGGGGAGAGGTTTGGGGATATCTGAAGGAAGGCAAACGTTTGGATTTCATGGCTGTTGTAAATGGAGTTAGGGTAAGTGTATGTGGGTGTGAATCTCTGACCTAGACTACAACCCAGGAGACCTAGTCTAGCCTCTAAACCAGTGGTTCTCAACCTTCTGGCCCTTTAAATACAGTTCCTCATGTTGTGACCCAACCATAAAATTATTTTTGTTGCTACTTCATAACTGTAATTTTGCTACTGTTATGAATCGTAATGTAAATATCTGATATGCAGGATGGTCTTAGGAGACCCCTGTGAAAGGGTTGTTTGACCGCCAAAGGGGTCGCGACCCACAGGTTGAGAACCATTGCTCTAAACACTTGTGAATCCAGCCATCTTCAGCTTTTCAGCCCTTATTTCAGGATCTGAGAATTAAAGACATATTTCTGTGTTCAATAAGTGTAATTAAATTTATTCCTATGGATACTTCATTTGCATAATAGTTTTGGTTTTGTAAACGAACACCTGAAAGGCTGTACGTTTGCCAGGCCATGTCCCTGCCACCCATGTAAACTGCTAGCAGATATGGTGCTACCTGGGTTATGGCATCTCTGTTGGAATTGACTTTAAAAATCAGATTAATGATTCCCTCTGCAGAGTTATAACTCTCATTAAAAATTAAAATCTATATTTAAACATCTAAACATAGTAATTAAATAACCATAATATTTATACATATAATGGAGAATTTAAAATATTTTTAAAAAGTAAGAATGTATAAGGCTTTTAAAAATTAAATTTTTATATCATACCCTTGCATTCATGTCATATTAACTTTCCCTTTTTCTTCATTATATTAAGTTAGCTAATGTTTTAAGTTTGAAAGATGCCAAAACTCAAGCTAAAGTCACATTTCTATCTCTCTCTTTAATAGGAAGTCTTTAGGCCTTTTCTCATAATTTCAAGGAAAATGTCAGCTTTACAGTACAAAAAGCCCTCTGAATGATCAATCAGATTTCTGGTAGCTTTGATTCCACAATCTTACCTCACTGCCTCTTATTATCTAACTTTTTGTTCAACATTGGTATTTTTTTATTTTTTTTTTGCTTTTAAGCTAAACTTTGGTAATCTTTTATTGCTCTTTGTTTTAAATGGTCACCTATTAGACATCTCTAAGTGAAGACTAAATACTTAGGCAATCTACTAAACTATTTTTCCTCTTTTGAAAAAATAAGTTTAGTTGATACAACAGAAATATTGATCTAAAATTTGAAAAAAAATATGTTTATATATCCACAGCCCTAATTAAAACTTCTGTCACCTGAATCCTGAATTATCATAAGATCTCCCTGTCCTGAACTGTGATGATGGTAACAAATATGTCTGAAGGGTTTACTATATACCAGATACTATTCTACTATTCTAAGTCATATATATATATATATACATATACATACTAGAGTCTTGGTGCATGAAATTCGTGCACTGGGGCAGGGGTCCCTCAGCCCAGCCTGCATCCTCTCCAATCTGGGATCCCTCTCGCAATCTGGGACCGCTGGCTCCTAACCGCTTGCCTGCCTGCCTGCCTGCCTGATAGCCCCTAACTTGCTCCCCTGCCAGACTGATCACCCCAACCGCCTCTGCCTCGGCCCCCAGCCTAAGCCGCAGTCTGGCCTCCCTCTGCAGGAGGCGATCTGGCGGATCAGGGGAAGGTGCCGCCCCCATTACCCCGCTGCTGCTGCCACTGCCAGCCTGAGCCTGGGCCCTTTGCAGCCGTGCCTCAGCCCTTCACAGCCTTATATCCTCCAGCTTTACCATGCACACAGCCCCGCCCACTTGCCACACATGCAGCCTCCTGTTGATTGGTCATTACACATGAGGGTGTGATGACCATTTGCATATTAGTTTTTTATTATATAGGATATTCTCAGATAAACCCTTTGAAAGTAGACAGGTTACTATCCCCATTTTAAAGATGAGGAACCTGAAACTTAAAGAGGCTTAGAAAATTGGCCAAGGCCATGGCAGTATTAAAGTCTGAAATAGCTTCAGACTTCTGGTCTTAGCCCCTGCTCATTAATCTAGCTGAAACAATATACAGATTTCTGACAAATAGAGAGGCAGAGAAGAGCTTACACTATAAATCAATAACAAATAACCTAAAAATACAATTGCATATTATGTTCTCTAAAATCCCTTTTGGCAATCTGATTCACTACACTGCATGTCTCTGTGTTAGCTCCACCACCATCAGGTCTCCTCACTGGCAATTGTCTGAAGTTTCTGATTCCCCTGCAAACTTTGAGCTCTCTTTCCCAAATTGTACAGTACATTAAGGTCTTTTCAGCTCTTGCTCTCCTAGTAGCCTACAAAACTATCCAGGTATTGTTTAGCTGCAGCCTGATTTCCCCAGAATGAAGTCTACATCCTCAGAAAGTATAATAATGGTATAGAGTGAGAAACAACATGTTTCTATTAGAATTCATTTATATATAGTTACAAAGCCTTTGTAATCATCTTATGCTCAATATATATAGATTTAATGCAACCCCCATTTAATGTCAAAATCTAATGATATTTTTTCTAAGAAATAGAACAAAGCCCTAGCTGGTTTGGCTCAGTGGATAGAGTGTCGACCTCAGGACTAAAGGGTACCAGGTTCGATTCCAATCAAGGGCACATGCCCGGGTTGCGGGCTCGATCCCCAGTGGGGAGCGTGCAGGAGGCAGCCAATCAATGATTCTCTCTCATCATTGATGTTTCTATCTCTCTCTCCCTCTCCCTTCCTCTCTGAAATCAATAAAAATATATTTTAAAAAGAAATAAAACAAAATGTCCACAAATTTGTATAGAACTACAAAAGACCCTGGATAGCCAAAACAATCCTGAGAAAAGAGAACAAAGCCAGAGGAATCACACACCCATACTTCAAATTATACTATAAAGCCACAATAATAATAAAAATTATGCTATTGTCAGAAAAACAGACACACAGACCAATAGATCAGAATTGAAATCCCATAAACAAACCCACATGGATATGGGCATTTAATTTTCAACAAAGGAGCCAAAAACATACAATGGAAAGAGGAATGTCTCTCCAAAAATGGTGTTGGGAGAACTAGAGAGTCATATGCAAAAGAATAAAACTAGACTTCTATTTGATGCCTTACATAAAAATTAACTTAACATTAATAAAAGACTTAAATATAAGGTCTGAAACAATACAATACATAGATGAAAACATAGGTACTAAATTCAAGAACGTTGGTCTCAGCGAGGCCAAATGGGGGAAAATATTTGCAAACAATGCCTTTGATAAGGAGCTAAGATCCAAAATATATAAATAATTCATATAATTCAGTAACAAAAAATACATAATCAAATTTTAAAATGAGCAGAGGACCTGAACAGATGCTTTTCCCAAGAAGACTTACAAATGGCCAGCAGATATATGAAGAGATGCTCAATGTCACTAGCTGTAAGGGAAATGTAAATCAAAATCACAATGCGATACCACCTCACACCTGTTAGAAAGACTATTATCAAGAAGATTAGAGATAATAAGTGATGGAGAGGATGTGGAGAAAAATAAATCCTCATACACTGCTGTTGTATGTAAACTGGTAAACAATATGGAGTTTCCTAAAAAATAAAGACTAGATCTACTACATAATCTAGCAACCCCTCATCTGGGTATCTATCTAAAATTTTTGAAAACATTTATTCATAAAGATATATGCACCCCTATGTTCAGTGCAGCATTATTCATGGTAGCCAATATATGGAAACGATCAAAGTCCTTCAATGGATAATTGCATAAGGAAGATGGGGTACATATATACAAAGGAATACTACTCAGACATCAGAAAGGATGAAATATTGCCATTTGCAACAACATGGATAAATCTTGAGAGTATCATGCTAAGTGAAATAAGTCAGACAAAAGGACAAGAACCATATGATTTCAGTCATATGTGGGATATAAAACAGAAAGGTACAAACAAACAAAATAAACATAAACATAGACACAGATAACAGTTATGCAGTTTAACAGAGGGGAAGGAAGGTGGAGGAAGGATGAAGAGGTAAAGGAGATTAAATATATGGTGATGAAGGGAGACTAGAATTTGGGTGGTGAGCACACAATGCAATACAAAGATGACATATCATAGAATTGTACACTTGAAACAAATAATAATATTTACCAATGTTGCCTCAATATATGTATGCAATTTAAAATTATCACCTACTGATATTCCATAATTAATAAATTATTCTTTTATTGTTGAATATTTTGGTGTTTTTTAGTGTGTTGTTGTTGTTTTTTTGTCATTTCATTTGTTTCTGTTTTATTTCAGATAACACCACATAATCATTTTAATTCATTTGGACTTTGCTTTTGTTGAAATATTTCTGCAAGATAAATTCCCAGGAGAGAGATTACTAGGTCAAAGGATATGAATATCTTTACGTTGCTTATTTTCCAAATAGGTTTTATCAGTTAACAGAACTCTCAGTTGTTTGTAAGTTAAAAGCCATACTAAAATGTTGTCAACATTATTTCTGTTTTACTACAATGCAAAAGGATAAAAATATTTTTCTAATATATTTGTTTTCTATTTGTATTTTCTTTAGTGTGAATGCTCTGTCCACACACTTGGATCATTGCCTCTATGGAAAACATTTTTCTTTGTTTTGTCTTTGGATTTGAATACCACTTGCACACAAAAACCATTAACATTTTGTCGGCTATACTTGATGCAAATATTTTAATTTGTTATACTAGTTTTTGTCTTAGTAAAGTTTTGCATTCCAAGTATATATTAAATACACTTTGCATCAGTCAGTCTTTTCCTATGTGATTGGCTTTTTGTTTGTTTTTTGCTTTGGAGCTGAGAAATCCATTTCTTTCAGAGATCAGATAACAATTTTATTTTCTCCTTTAAAACAATAGTCTCATGTTTATCTCTTTCACAGGCTTGGAATATATTTTGAAGTCTGAAATTGATATTCAGTGTTGAGATAGGTTTTCATTTTTCCTAATTCTCAAAAAGACTTTTTGTCAAGGACAAATTTTATTTTCACGACCGGAGTTACCTGAAGGGCTTTGTGCTAGGAAGAGGATGAAAACTATGGTTTCTGGGAGGGATGGAGCCATGAAGAGAAGAGCAGTGAAAGAAGGAACCCAGGAGGCCTGCTGGAAGGATGGAAGGCAAAGTATCTCCTCTCCTTCACTTGGGCAATCCTCTGGCTGGAATTTTCAACCAGGCCTGCGACCTTGAGTTACTACCATCCTGTGGGGTCTGGATTGATAGGTTAAACTTTTTCAAGGCAGTTTAGAAGGGTAGCCCAAGGACCTCTTTTACTCCAGAATGAAGATATGTTTTAGACCAAAACTAGTAAGGAAAGGACATTTTATTTAAATTAGGTAATTGAGCATAATTGTAGGTTTCAACAAGAAAAGAGAATTTGATCAAACCAAGCAGGACAGCCTTATAAATTGAGGACATGAAAAATCCACAACATACAACAAATCTTTGTTAAAAATAAAAGACCCTCATCCCAGTCAGTGTGGCTCAGTGGTTGAGTATCGACCTATGAACCAGGAGGTCACTGTTAGAGATTCCAGGTCAGGACACTTGACCTGGTTGCAGGTTTGATCCCCCATATGGGGCTTGCAGGAGGCATCCCATCAATAATTCTCTCTCATCAACGATGTTTCAATCTCTCTCTTCCTCTCCCTTTCTCTCTAAAATCAATTAAAAATATATAATAAATAAATAAATAAATAAATAAATAAATAAATAAATAAGGCTGGTCAAGTCTCATTCCTCAACACCTCGGAGCTCACCAAGGCAAAGAGGGCCTAAGTTCCAATAGGGCAGAGGTTTCTCTAGACCCAAGAATAAGTCATCCTCTTATTGCATGTGAAGAACTGGGAGTAAAAGAGCCACATTGAGCAGAATATGACGATGGTCGTAGGGCAACTAGCTCTGGGTTTTCCTCCTTTCTCGGCCCCCGTTATTTCTGATGTTGGCTTCATAAGAATGTCCTGCTTGGTTTTACCTAAAGCCAGAATTTCCCTGCAAAGTGAAAAATACTGGTAAGCAACTGAAGAAAGTTAAGCTTTGTCCAAGAATTCAGATATTTTACACAGCTATAATCCTTTAATTTCCTTTATATCCACAAATTCACAGAATATAAATACTGAGCTCAAACACAAATATATTTCTTTAATATTTTGATTCCTCTGTAAACAGGGACCCTTCTGTTTTGAAAGAATTCTCCTTCAAAAGAATTAGTTGGGTCTGGAATCAGAAAGCCAAATTAACAAGCACAGTTTTCTAGTACATGGAGTACATCTGTCTCTCTGGATGGGACATAGGAAGAAGTAACAAAGGGAGAAGGATAGGACACTTCTCAGGAGTCTACTTCTCTGGTGTTCTCTGTGCCTTCACTGACGACTCCAATGTCAGAGGAAAAACTGTCCTTCCCCGCCACAAAGCTAATCCCTTTTCTCTTACTTGCATCAACTTCTGACTTTTCTCTATTGACCAATCTGTTTTGCTTATATCATCTCATACTTCTTTTTGCCTTAAAAATATGATTAGGGCCCTGACCAGTTTGGCTCAATGGATAGAGCGTCGGCCTGTGGACTGAAGGGTCCCAGGTTAGATTCCAGTCAAGGGCATGTACCTTGGTTGTGGGCACATCCCCAGTAGGGGGTGTGCAGGAGGCAGCTGATCGATGTTTCTCTCTCATCGATGTTTCTAACTCTCTATCCCTCTCCCTTTCTCTCTGTAAAAAATCAATGAAATATATTAAAAAAATATGATTAGGGTGGGGGGAATGGAGGTTAATAAATAAAGAGAGAGAATTAAGGTTTGGTGAGTACAAGTTTTGGACCAAGCAATTTATGTATGTGTTCTCATTTTAATGTCCCTCAAAACTAGGAACCTTCACATTAGTGCTGTGAAATACCATTTCTAATTCACTTTACAGAATAAAAACCTGAAACTCTAGGAGTTTAAGTAACGTGGATACGGTTACACTGCTGATTTGTTGCACTGTTGGAATTTGAAGTCAGATCTGTTTCATGCCAGAACCTGTGCTCTACACCACTTAGCCTTGCCCAGCTGCACATCTCTTCTTCATAAAATAGCAAACCAAAAACGTCCACTCTGCTAGTCTTTCCTGCTTCTACTTGTGTAGTCCACCTGTCTTCTGACAACTCCTGATTTCCCCACCAGCCAGCACAGGTCCTGCTTCCTGCACCCCTCTAGCTCTCTGTCCATAATTCTGTTAGCCTGTCTCCTTTTCTGGGTCCAAATAAAGCATTTAAATGATGGATTCAGGTGTCAGACTGCTTCAATTCATATTCAGTCTTGACTAAACTAGCTGAGAGAACTGGAGGAGGTTACTCTTTTGCATTTCATCCACTGGAAAAAAACATTAGAAGCTAAAATCTTTATTTACCTCATATGGTTATTATAGTCTTAAATAATTTTAACTGTCATATAGTAAGAGCCCAATAAACATTGGCTACTTTTTTTTTGGCTGATAAACTACAGGGCAACATTCATGTTGCATCTATTGCTTCTAGCATGATGTCTGATTCATAACAATAATTTAATAAGATTTTATTGAATAAGTGAATATAATTAAGAGGTGTCTATACTCATTACTTTTAGCTTATTTTTCTTTAAACCCTTGTAAGCTGGCTTCTCCTACCACCAACCCATTAAAATTGTTATTATCAAAGTCATTAGTAACTTCTTAATTGCTAAATCCAATAGTTCTCTCTCCTCAATTTTTAAAATATTGGACAGCTGATGCCCTACTTCCTAAAACTCTACTTGCCCCTTACCAGTGGCATGGCACCCGATGCTGATTTTATCTGTATAAAATCTCTGCAGTCTACTTCTCTCTATTCATATGCATTGCTGTGGATCTAATCTTAATTTTTATAACCTCATTTCTAGACTACAGACATGGTTCCCACTTTTTCACCAATATTATGTTTTTATTACACTTTAGCTAGAATTTTTTTTTCAAAATGCAGATATGATTATACCACCCATGCATTGTCCCTTAATCTCAGTTCTGAATTTTTACTTGATTCAATGTAATTACTATCTTACTTTGCCAGTTTCAAAGTTTTTGTATCTTTTGACTCTTCTTCATGACTTTCCCCATCTTGCCAATACTTCCTATTAATACTCTCACAATATCTCTGCTCTTTATTCTTTTCTTTTTAATTATTATCCTGCAGGATGCTACATGTAGGCAGTAAGTAGAAAATTAGTGATTCAAAAGATAAATAGAATAGAATCATTAATCCTAATATATAAAATCTCTGGGTATAAAGACCAGTAACAACCGAGGTTCCACCAACCGGAAGTCAGTCCTGCAGTCAGCTGGGTTGCCCTGGCAACCCAGGGCTGACTGCTTCTGCTGCAGGAGTGGTGCCCCAGCACTGACTGCTGAAGGGGCTGTAAATCAGGGCCAGAGAGAGGCCTGAAGAGAGAATCAGGGACTGATCCATTGCCTCTGTGGCAGCTTTTGATCAGCACTTGCCTTTCTCTTTCTCTCCCAGTCTTGACCATTAGCGGTGCCTCCATTTCTCTCCAGGCCTCCACTGGGGCTGCTGATAAGCCCTGCCTTTCTGACCAGGCCCTGTTGATAGGCCCAGAGATGCTGACTGGCATAGAAACTGACCAATCAGAACCAAATCTGGGTGAAGTCTAAGGAACCAATGGCTGCCTAGGAGGCAGAGCTTTTGATGCTGACTAGCATAGAAACTGACCAATCAGAACCAAATCTGGGTGAAGTCTAAGGAACCAATGGCTGCCTAGGAGGCAGAGCTTTTGATGCTGACTAGCATAGAAACTGACCAATCAGAACCAAATCTGGGTGAAGTCTAAGGAACCAATGGCTGCCTAGGAGGCAGAGCTTTTGATGCTGACTAGCATAGAAACTGACCAATCAGAACCAAATTGTCTGGCAGAGGAGGGCAGTTGGGAGTGAGATCAGGCCGGCAGGGGAGGGCAGTAAGGGGCAATCAGGCAGGCAGGCAGATGCAGTTAGGGGCGATCAGGCACGCAGAGGCAGTTAGGGGTGATCAGGCAGGCAGGCAGGTGAGCTGTTAGGAACCAGTGGGCCCAGATTGCCAAGAAATGGCCGACTGCCGGATCGGGCCTAAACTGGTAGCCGGACATCCCCCAAGGGGTCCCCGATTGGAGAGGGTGCAGCCTGGGCTGAGGGAACCCCCGTCCGTGCATGAATTTCGTGCACCGGGCCACTAGTTTGCTAATAAAAGAGACAAAACAAGGATTCTGATACCATCTAAAAGCAATGAGAAGAACCTTTTAACCAAGGCATCCCTATAATTCATCTAGGAATTTCTACACACTTTTTGATATGGCAGGTATGAGCCCCCATGTGTGACTTTAAGAGGGAAGGCAGATGGGTATCAGACCATGCACAGCAATACCGGTGCCTAGAGAAGTGGGAAATATCAGGGCTTCCAAAGGACAGTTCCTTAGAGGTTAGTTCCACAGCCTCCCCACCCAGGATTATGTATGTGATGGTAATCACAAAAACAGGCTGCTACCTGCTCTGCAGCTGTTTCAGTAAACTCATTCTTTATAATTTCCAGGATGTGAAATTACCCATCTAAATTTTCTTCACATAAATGCTGCTTGATGAATAAAAGTACAGTGCAGATTATGTCCTTTAATGGTACCACTAATCTTCTGTAATAATGGTGGGTGATGATTATTGTTTATGTTATTCAAGGTAAAAATGGATTTGTACATGTGCATGTGTGATTTTGATTTGGAAGGGGAGAAAGGGAAATGGGACAGCTGAGTCAGAATGCTAGATTGAAGAAATGGACCAGCACTGATTATTTCTGATTATTTTAATCCTCTGCATGAGGTAAATGCATTAGAAAACCATGTGATTTTCATATTTTAATATTTGATTTCTGAATCACCGCAGTACTCAGTGAAAAAGCAAAGCAGATTTTATGTTCTGTTTATGAAGTGGAGACAATTCCAAAGAGTACAGGGATTACTGGCATAAAAGCAGAATGTTCAGTTCCAGTTTCTCCTTCAGGTCTCTACCTCCCAGGTAGCAGAGACAGAAGTATCATCTTCTGACATTTCCACCCATTATCTCTGTTTTCAAAGCTTAACTGTGCCCACCCCATTCCCTGCCCACTCTGTTTCTGTGAACTTGGCTGCCAATTATAAAAGCATGTGGGCAGTTGAGGTATGAACAATGGATTAATGGTTTGTAGACCAAGAACGGTTGCTGTTTATTCCTTTTCATAGCCCAGCACACCTGGGAAGCAAGTGTGGGAAGGATTTCTTATTTGATGACTCCACTTTGGAGTCCATACAGACGAAACATTCTTCTCTAACTTAGCTACCCAAGTGTGGCTCATGCTAGCAGCCACTTAAAGTAACATTTGCTTTCTCATTTGTAATAAGTACAGGAGAAAGCCCATGTAGAATAGGTGCAATACTTTGTTTTGTATTCTTATTTTTATATACAGGGTGTCCCCAAATATGTATACACACATTACCAGCTGATAACTCAAATTTGAAAATGAAATGTATTTTAATAAACACTGCCTTTATAATTATTCACAGTGTGCATACATTTTTGAAACATCCTATATTTATTTATTTAGTGTCTCAGTCAGTTTAGTAAAGCTAACATCTTCATTCATCTGTCTTTTACAAGCTCTGACTACTGAACTGTTTTTAAATTAAAAAACAAAACAAAACACACACACACACACACACACACACACACACACACCCAAAACACATAATAATCTTGGTCACTGTGAAACATTTCCAAACTAGTTTTTCTTTCTGTTCCTATAACAATTGGTTTTACATTATTATTCTTTCCTTTTAAGACATTTAAAAGTAGCATTTCAGCCCTAACAGGTTTGGCTCAGCAGATAGAGCATCGGCCTGCGGACTGACGGGTCCCAGGTTCCATTCTGGTGAAGGGCATGTACGTACCTTGGTTGCAGGCACATCCCCAGTAGGAGGTGCGCAGGAGGCAGCTGATCGATGTTCCTCTCTCATCAATGTTTCTAACTCTCTATCCCTCTCCATTCCTCTCTGTAAAAAATCAATAAAAAATATTTTTTTAAAAAGTAGCATTTCATTGAAGGCAGATTTCAGTCCCCTTATGTGGCTCCAAGAGAACATAAATACAAGTCCACATACCTGACAAAAGTGGCCTTTAGAGGGACAGGAAGAAGAGCAACTTCTAAAAGTTACTTCCTCTCCAGAGTTGTCTCAAAGACCCCGATACAGGACTGCATGTGTTGGTGACACAGGCTTGGCTAGACTCTATTCCCTGCCACATCCTGATTGAGTAGTTGTCCTATTCCAGGCCCACAGCTCACCTGTCTGTAGCTTTATATGACCACACCTCTCTAACTATCTGTTTCTTGAGGTTTCTTTTATTTTTTTTACATACACCAGGCTCTTCAGTTTCTAGTATGTAGACCACTCACTGCCTTCTCATCACATGTTGCAGAGTTAAACCAAATGAAATCATGTTCTTTCTTCCTTGAAGGCTGACCACGTGTTTCTTACCTGTGGTGGAGACTACCCCAATGAGGTGGTCTTCAATAATTAAAACCCACCAGAAGAAAAGGACTTCAAAATCCTATCATACTCACAATTCTTTCTTATCTCTATCCTCTGTCTCACTCATCACTGAATTTAGAGTAAAGGAAATACTAAAAATCAGACACATTACTTGAATCCCATTTGTAGATGTCTTTGTGGGTCCCATTTGTAGATGTTTCTGATTTGGGGCTTCTTAGAAGTGCTGGGATGCATGAGACCATCGTCTCCTTGAGTGAAACTATAGAGTACAGCTCCTTGGTTCAGTCGTCTGCAATAATGATGGTGTCTATTGGGGTTAGCCAAGAAATTATACAATATAAAAATCCAGCGAATTACCGCATGCCAAAGTAGCTTTGCAGTGTTATTGTAAGGACATTAAATCCCAAACCACAGATGGCATGAGGGCTTTGTAGCTCATCTAGGCCAATAGATGGTATGTGTATGCATGTGTTTGAGCATGCATGTATGTATGTGAGAGACAGAGAGTGCCCGATCATTAATGAGAACAAAAGAAATTTGAAGGGCAAAAATAAGCATATTTATAAAGTTGGAGACAAATAGGATTGGATCATTGTTTCCATTTCTTTACCACTGGTGCATGTCTGTAGAAATGCATTCTCCTAGGGTTCTCAATTTTCCTTGATTCACATGACTTACATAGATCTTAAAATGGATAATGATGAATCATAATGAGAGACAGAAGGGGAGTCAGACAGGGAAGCAGCTGGAGATGAGAAGTGATGGAAGGGCACCAATCCTTAAAGTACTGAGGCATTTTAATCACCTCAGACATAGCCTCAAGTGCTAGCACCTTCAGAGACTAATAACTGTGCCCCTTAGCAAAAGAAAATTGGGCTGGTGACATCTTGAATAGGGAAAAAATGACACTTCTTGTTTTTAGGTACAAATGAGACACTTAGGCAGCCCAGAGCAAGATAGCCCTGCAGGAATTCCCTCAGGGGGTAGGGAATAGATCAATTTACTTTATCACTGACCAGGTCCTAAACCTAGTCTCCTTTTCCCACATGAAGAGGTTATGAGGAGAGCTATGCCTGAATATAACATTTGGGAAAAAATGAAGTTTTCTGGCTAAAAAGCATTTAATAATATTTCCACATAACCCTTTTAAATTTCGAATGCTAAAAGGAAGAAAACAAAAAGATATAATTGGTGACTCTGTGACACTATGCTATCTAAAACATTCACTTTTAACCTAGGACCAAAGCCATGATTCCACCATTTTTTGTTCTTGTCATGGGAAATGGAAAATCCAGTCAGAGGACAACACCAGTTCTATCCAGTTTCTTTCTCTGTCCTTAGGCTCCAGGCTGAGTAACTGCCTGGCTAGAGGCCTATCACTTGGTCAGTTGAGGGAAGTATACATGTGAATGTTGTAAGTATACATGTTTCTTCCAGGAAACAAAATGGAAATACAAAAAGCATACTTAATCTCAATTTAATAACTTTAAACTTTTTTTCCTTCCTCTGTAATTTATTCAGAACCTAGCATTGTAACTAAATTCACTGAAACAATTTTGTTGAAATAAGTGTGCATGTAATACTGTTCACTTGCCCCAGATCTGTGTGTGTGTGCGTGTGTGTGTGTGTGTGTGTGTGTGAGAGAGAGAGAGAGAGAGAGAGAGAATGATTAGAAATGACTGAAAATCCACAGTAACTTCTGGAGAGCTGGCTAACTGAAATAGTTGTGATTGAAGGCACAAGGAATTTCGTGCCTAGGAGTTAAAAGAAGAGATACATGAAATAATGGGCAGAAATCTTTGGCTTGGTACTATTTCCCTGTCTCTGAAATCAAACAGCAGTCGACCTCAACACAGGAAAGCTTTCTGGTAGTGACTCTCGGAAGGGGAACACTGGTAAGCAGTCACTCTGGGTGTAAACGCCCCCCCTCTCCCCCCCCGCTCACACACACACACACACACACACACACACACTCCATCCATTTTACTGTTATTGTGGGTTTTGCTGCTAACAGTTAACACCTGCAACTTCCTCTGGAAGATTGGCCTTGAGTGATTGGATCTGTTTCACCCAGAGACCACCTGGAACTCCTGACTGAGGATGTGAGGAGGTGGGAGGTGGAGGTAACGAAAGCTCCACCACCTACCTTGCTGCCACAGGCAGGCAAACTCTACAGTGCTAACATTTATCTTTCAGAAGTCCCTGAGGAATCAGGCTCCAGCCTGATGATCTCACCTGAAATCATATCTTTCCCAGCTTCTCCCCTGTCCTATTCTAATTTCCTCACCTCTTTAGAGGCTCCTTGTAAGAGCACCCTCTACATAAGTCATTTCCATAAGAATCATGTCTCAGCCTCTGCTTTGAGGGAGCGAGACGAAAGACAAGTTATAAATGATGCTGAAAAATATTCCTGAATGCCATTTCATGTTCTAAATGTAGACTTTTTCTTTGTTCATCAATCATTGAAGAGCATTTCAGGAATCTTATGGTGGTGCTGACTGACAGCCAGCAGCTAAACCTGGATATAACACTGCTTTTTGGGTAAAGCAGATTTTTTTTGCAATTATTTGAATATTTTATTGCTTTTCACCCATATGATTTTATGAGAATTAATTGGAAATTAAAAAATTAAAGTGCTCATAATAAAGATAAGGTAGTCCTAAAACAAACAAAAAAAATTGAAACAAAGATAAAAATCACCAGAGCTGTAGTCAAATGGTCAGTCTTTAGCCTCCACCACAATAAATTCACCTAAGGTAGCAGAATGTGACCAGTTGTAAAGGAAATAGACAAAATTAAAGAACATGTATAGAAGGCTGGAAATGTAGGTTTGGTATTTTGTCTAAAGGAAGAAGGATTTTATACACTTACTAGAGGCCTGATGCACAAAATTCATGTGAGGGGCCCAGCCCTCACAGCCCCTCGGGCCTCAGCCGGCCCTTGCAGCCCCAGCTTTGTCTGGAAGGTCATCCGGAAGGATGTCCAGAAGGTTGTTTGGCTGTTTGGTCTAATTAGCATATTAGCTCTTTATTATATAGGATCAACTAATCTAAATTATTTGAGGTCATAACCCCTCACTACAGTAAGTCTCCCTTAAACATTTTATTTTAAATCTTTTGTGTTTGTTTTATGAGTACATTATAGATGAATGTAAATGACTGCACAGGAATAGGCAATTAAAATTAAAAAAATGGAGAGGTAAGAAATCCAGTGGAAAAGGAAAGGGAATGAAGAGCTTGACAGGCCTGGGTGCACCACCTAGATCTCCCTTCAAGTGCCTGCCAGAGGGCATAGTGGCAGCCACCTCTCTCTGCCACAGCTTGGGTTCAACCATAGAATTTGCACTGAGGACACCTTTGGCTGCACCCTGTCAGACATTGAGCACAGCAGAGGCACCAGGGTTGGGTTATTTCTGCATCATGCTGGACTCCTTTAACAGACAGCCCTGGATCCAGGATTTCCCATTGACCTGGTTGAGGATTTTTTCAGAAAAGCATTGACATATGAAGCTCCTTCCATTCAATCCTTTCACTTTTTTTTCTCCTTTCACAGATGTCAGACCTGATCATACTCTAAAGCAGTGGTTCTCAACCTGTGGGTCGCAACCCCTTTGGGGGTCGAACGACCCTTTCACAGGGGTCGCCTAAGACCATCGGAAAACACATATTGAATATATAATTACATATTGTTTTTGTGATTAATCACTATGCTTTAATTATGTTCAATTTGTAACAATGAAAATATATCCTGCATATCAGATATTTATATTACGATTCATAACAGTAGCAAAATTACAGTTATGAAGTAGCAACGAAAGTAATTTTATGGTTGGGGGACACCACAACATGAGGAACTGTATTAAAGGGTCGCGGCATTAGGAAGGTTGAGAACCACTGTTCTAAAGGCTCTCCTACCCTTTTCATGCTCCTTCCTTCTTTATTCTTTGCAGGCATTTCCTCCAATAACTCTCATGTGCATCTAATATTTCTTGAAAAATTATCTGAAAACCTAAGGAGATATAATTTTTAAGTAAAAGTATGCATTATTCATTCATTGAGTCCTCTCAAAGAAATGCTTCCAATATGGATGGTTAGATTTGTAGTTTTCTACCATCAACCTATAAGGCTAATGATTTAAGCAAATAGGACCACTTAAAGAATCAGTGTCTTAATTGGATATCTGCTGTACATTTTCACAACCAGTTTAAGTTTTAGAACAAAAAAAGCAATCTTTAAGAATGGCCCAAATCAAGAACTGACAACACTAAATGCTGACAAGGATGTAGAGCCACAGGAACTCTGAGTCATTGCTGGTGGGGATGCAAATTGATACAGCTTCTTTGGAAGACAGTTTGGCGGTTTCTTATAAAACCAAACATACGTTTACCATACAATCCAGCAATCATACTCCTTTGGTATTTATACAAAGGAGCTGAACATTCATGTTGACACAAAAGTCTGCACATGGATGTTTACTGCAGTTTTATTCATAATTTCCAAAACATGGTGCCCTACAATAGATAATTGGATAAGCTGTGGGACATCCAGACAATCGGATATTATTCAGCACTACGATAAATGAGCTCTGAAGCCATGTAAAGACAAGGCTAAACTTAAACACATATTACTAAGTGAAAAAAATCTATAAAATCTACATAGATACAGTATGACTCCAACCATGTGACATTCTGGAAAAGGCAACACTATAAAGATAGTAGAAAGATAAGTGGTTGTCAGGGGTGAGGAAGGAGAGAGGAATAAATAGGTAAAGCACGGAGAATTTTAGGGGCACCTTGAAAGGAACTGTGGGCTGCGAGGCTGCGGTGGGCACAGGGGTGGGTCTCGGCCCATCCTCCACGCCCCCACCCCGCCCCTACTGCTTTGGCCACCAGTCCCCTCACTGCCTGCAGCCCCACTCCTGCCGCCACTGACGGGACACTGAAGGCACTGGCCCTGCTCACACCTGCCAAGTGATCGGGACCAGTGCTGGGTGCTGGCCCCAGGTACGAGTGGTAGCTCCAGCACCTGCAGCGGGTGCGAATGCGGGGTGGGACCGTGGCACGTGGGAGCAAAGAGTTTTCCGTAACCACCAGAGGCTCGCCCTGATGACAGCAACCCGCGCCCCATCTTGGTCTCGCACCCCTGTTCACCTGCTCCACCATCCCACTGCAGCCAATGCCCGCCATGTTCCGTGCGTGCCCCCTGGTGGTCAGCGCACATCATAGCGACCAGTTGTTCGGTTGTTCCCCCATTTGGTATATTTGCATATTAGGGTTTTATATATATATATACATTTGTCCAAACTCATAGCATGCACAACACCAAGAATGAATCGCAATGTAAACTATAGACTTTAATGAGTATGGTGTGTCAATCTAGATTCATCAATTATAACAAATGTACTGCTCTGAAGAGGATGTTGATAGTATGGGAGGTTATACATGTGTATAGGCAGGAATTCTCCTACCTTTTACTCTAAAACTGCTTTTAAAAATTAAGTATGTTGCCCAGCTGGTGTGGCTCAGTTGGTTGAGTATCTCTCCATGCACCAAGAGCTCGCTGGTACAATTCCTGGTCAGGGCACATGTCTGGGTTTCAGGTTTGATGCCCAGTAGGGGACATGCAAGAGGCAGCCAATTGATACTTTTCTCTGATTGATGTTTCTATCTTCCTCTCCCTCTCCCTTTCTCTCTCTCTAAAATAAATCAATAAAAAAGTTATGTTTGTTAAAAGTGGGAAGGAAAAAAGTCAGTCGTCAAAGCACAAAAGAGCCATCAGGTTGTAAGAACTCACATTTGAACTCCATGTGCTTTGGAGATCCAGTTTATCCCACTGAGATTTAGTTTCCTTACCTTGAAAATCAGATATAATGGTCTTTATATTGCAAAGGTGTTATAAATATAAAATGATATGACTTAATGTGTTTGGAAATACCTAATTAAAAGTCAATAGATGATAGTTTCCTACCAGTTAAACACATGATTGTCTGATCTTTTTTTTTTTAATATATTTTATTGATTTTTTACACAGAAGAAGGGAGAGGGATAGAGAGTTAGAAACATCGATGAGAGAGATCGATCAGCTGCCTCCTGCACACCCCCCAGTAGGGATGTGCCCCCAACCAAGGTACATGCCCTTGACCGGAATC
>NW_005369870.1:1639994-1643038 GCF_000412655.1 Myotis brandtii | reverse complement strand
CCCTCTTCCTTTCTCTCTCTCTAAAATAAATCAATAAAAAAGTTATGTTTGTTAAAAGTGGGAAGGAAAAAAGTCAGTCGTCAAAGCACAAAAGAGCCATCAGGTTGTAAGAACTCACATTTGAACTCCATGTGCTTTGGAGATCCAGTTTATCCCACTGAGATTTAGTTTCCTTACCTTGAAAATCAGATATAATGGTCTTTATATTGCAAAGGTGTTATAAATATAAAATGATATGACTTAATGTGTTTGGAAATACCTAATTAAAAGTCAATAGATGATAGTTTCCTACCAGTTAAACACATGATTGTCTGATCTTTTTTTTTTTAATATATTTTATTGATTTTTTACACAGAAGAAGGGAGAGGGATAGAGAGTTAGAAACATCGATGAGAGAGATCGATCAGCTGCCTCCTGCACACCCCCCAGTAGGGATGTGCCCGCAACCAAGGTACATGCCCTTGACCGGAATCGAACCCGGGACCCTTCAGTCCACAGGCCGATGCTCTATCCACTGAGCCAAACCGGTTCGGCAATGTCTGATCTTATCTACAGAAAATCTGTAGGTCATTATATAAAGAATTAAAGGAGGCAGGAGGAAAAATCACATAATAAAAGAAAGTATTTGATCATATAAAAAAGAAAAGATTAGTTCTGTGTTATCATAACCCATATTTTCCTCCCTTATTACTCAATCCCAAAGGATCTAGCTGCAAATGTGAATATATAGTGTGTTTTCTTTCCAATTTTCAGACTTGGAGAGAGGAGGGACTACTAAAGAGAAAAATATTCTTTGTGAAGCCAAACTATAAACAAAAAAGAAAAGCTATAAGTTCTCCTAACCCTCCTACAGAATTATCACATTTTCTTAAGTTAATGAAACCCCTAACTCTGTGAGAAAATAAGTGTCAATGACCCATTATAACATCCTGGGCTTAAATATTTTAAAAGGCAATGTCCCATGGAGTAGAACCACAGTGAAATGTGGAGACCTCGTAGAGAAGACTGGAAGTCCTTTAGGCTGGGACATAGGGAAGAAAATTAGAAAGAAGGTCAAAGCTTTTAGAGCAGAAAATATTTGAAGGTAGGAAACTGAAGACTTTCGGGGGTAATGGTAATAAGCTGTGTAGGGCATCAACTTTTCCCTCCAGCTGAAGATTTCATATCCCAGTTGCTGGGAGTGGTGGTGGCCCATAGCTCTCAGCTAAGACACATTGCTTGCACCTAGCAGAAGAGAGACACCTGATCCAAGATCAAGCTTCCTCACTAAGGGTCAATACAGGGTATCAAATACCTGGCTGAGTTGACTTTCCCTGGGAGAAATCTGAAGGGTTAACCCAGTTTCAGAGCACTGAATAGGAATTGCTGAGACCTTGGTCACATCTACATTGCAGTTCAACTTCTCCATTTGCCCATTCCTGCTGCTAGTACTCCCATAGAGGTATTGATCTTAAGAGTGTTCTCCAGTAAACTTTCTGCATTCTAGTCTTTCTTAGTCTCTGCTTCCAGGGAATCTAACCTGAGACATCATCCCTGTCAAAAAGCATCAAAAGATGGAATGAATGGATTCTGTTAAGTGTCACAGAGAACAGTTTGATCAGATTTACTGTGGCAGAAGGTAGCAGCCTTAATGTATTAGCATTTGAGCACCTGTAAGTATACATACTTCAATTTGAAGCTGAAATTGGGTCCTAGACAAAAAATATATATATTTTTCTTCAGATCAGTGTGCTTGACTAAAGAACTTACCCTAATCTTGTAAATGAATATAAACAGTATAACTTAATTAAGAAATAACCAGATAAATAAATGGAAAATATTAAAAAACATATTTAAGAAGGGGGTGAGTCCTAGAACTTGACATGAAAGGCAGACTCAGTGCTAATTGGCCAGTAATAACTGGGCAAAATTACTGGATAAACAGTGGTATCCAATTATCCAGAATAATTTTTCTAAGTGTACACATTACTTAGAAACAACTCCACTTTCTGGGCCGCAGATGCAACATTTATGTTCTCCCTTCTATATGTTATGTTATCTTAAAATTATAGTTAATCTTTTAGCTGTTGTTTCTCCCTTCTCCTTTATTAAAAACAATTATAACAACACTTAACCTTAATTGCTCTAAGGCAATTTCTGCTGATAATATATGTTTATTTTTTTCCTTTGGTTTACATAGAGCATGCTTAAAATACAAATGTAGAATGCCTCTTCAGATTTTGTCATTTATTTTTGTCTCGCTTCTATTATTTGTTTTTCTTACTTTTTAAAAAAATACATATACTATACAATAAAAGCCTAATATGCAAATTGTCCCCTTGACTAGGAGTTCTGCCAGGAGTTCGACCGCTTGCTATTACATGCACTGACCACCAGGGGGCGGTGCAGAACATGGCAGGTGTTGGCGACATGGCACTGGCAGCAGGTGGCAGTGGAGGCACTGCAGGCCCTGATGGGCCCCAATGAGAATGGGATCGCAGCAGGATGGTGGAGCAGGTGAGTGGGCAGCACCAGGCCAAGGCAGGTGTAAACCACTGGTGGTCAGACGGGAGTCGATCATCCCGCCAATCCGATCGCCACACCTCTGCCAGGCTCCCAGGCCCTGATGGAGCCCGGTGGGGACCCGATGCCCTACCAATCCAATCGCAGGGTGACCAGCTGCACCAGTGGGGGCGGGGCCGCTGCCTCGCTCTGCTCCCTCAGCACTTGGGAGCCAGGCAGTGGTGGGGCAATCTGCGGGGCAATCAGCCCCTGCAGGCAGCAACCAGCAGCAGCAGTGGGGGGCGGGGATGCCAACCTGCTCCCTCAGCATCTGGGAGTAGGGCGGCAGCAGTGGGGTGGGGGATGGCGGCGTGATTGGGCCCCGCAGGTGGTGACCAGTGGCAGCGGTGGAGGGCAGGTGGCCGGGGAAAGGGCAGGAGTACCCACCACAGCCGGCAGCCTCTAGGGACCCTACCAGTGCACAAATTTTGTCACTGGACCTGTAGTATATATATAAATATATTTTTATTGATTTCAGAAAGGAAGGGAGAGGGAGAAAGAGA
>NW_005369870.1:1621545-1639801 GCF_000412655.1 Myotis brandtii | reverse complement strand
TGATGTGTGAGAGAAACATCAATTGGTTACCTCCCATATGCAGCCCAACTGGGATCAAACCCACAACTACGTATGTTCCCCGATCAGAAATCAAACCCACAGCCCTTTTGGTGTATGGGTCAACACTCCAATCAACTGAGCCCTGGCTGAGGCTCACTTCTATTCTTTATTGAAGTTTATTAGTACCTTAATTCCAATAGATTGCCCATACTAGGACATGATATCAGGGGCCTAAACCAAGGGAAGTGTAATGTTAAAGACATGTTGCCTTCTTTACAAGAAAATCATAATGATTAGTACATCATGAATAAAACTATGCGCACACACATCACATGTGATTATGTTAAAGACATGTTGCCTTCTTTACAAGAAAATCATGATTAGTACATCATGAATAAAACTATGCACACACACATCAGATGTGATGCTCTATATTCTATGCCTATTTCTTTGAAATTTCAACTTCCCCAATCTCAGGAGAAACTTCAGCGGACAATTATTTCTTTATTTTTCTATTATTTAGCTAATATCGCTCCTAATTTCAGAATGGTTCTTTGGATGATTGATGTCAATTCATAACATTCTGAACCAAAAGGGCTATCTTGGAGTAAACATTCTTTTTCCCCAAATGTCAAACTAATAAAAAATAATACAGGTAAGAAAAAATGATGTTCAAGGGAGTGGAAGGAAGGGTTGGAAAAAGTGATGACACCAATACTATAAAGTGTTGTTACACATTACCAGTTTTTAAATGCAATAGTTACCATATATTGTATGCCTGGATTATGTATTTGGGACCAAAATATGGAATATGTGGGTAGCCAATGTATAACTTTTTTTCCAAAAGGAATGATACTAGAATAAGTTAACGAAATTCTGGAAAGCTGCATAATTTGTAATGATTCGTGGCTCCTCCCTGCAGCAATGGCTGTAAAAGCAAATGCCTGTCTCTGGCTATTCAGAACTAATCCAGCAGCTTCTTGAAAATGATGCTTGCATGGCAAGACACAGAGGGATTCTTTAAGGACAAAAATATACCTTGAAGTGAGTTTGAACTACAAGAGAGATGGGGCCTTGATTACTTGGACAAAGGCAACACATGCTTATACTTTGTGAGTACTTTTATGTGTGTTAACTCATTTTGTCCTCTTAATCATCCTCAGAAGAATGTATCATTATTTTCTTATTATATAAATGAAGAATCGGATCCTCAGATATGTAACATATGTAACATAACATGCTCATAGTCACACAGTTGTTAATTGTCAGAGCCGACATTGGTACTCAGGTAGTCCGATTCTAGAACCTATATTTAAAAATAATATACTGCAAGGGCAAAGGTGAGGCAGGGGGGCACCAAAACCACACACCCCATTAAACAGAAGGGCAAGGATCAATCAGCTCATTCACTAACCAGAGTTCCCATTTGAAATAGGGAAAAAAGTCAATAGATATTGCTTCAATATTTAGTCTCTCATTTCCCCCAAAGATTATCAGCTCCATTAAATAAGGACTTATATTTGGTTTACATTTATCTCTAGTACCAGGAAAGAAAGAAATACTCAATACACATATATCTCATAAATGAATGAAATGGATGAAAGAGAGACACTTGTATAAAACCCTGATTTTTTCCTTTGCCTTCTATTCTAGTACTTTTGTGTATAACATTCCCCTATTTTGTCATAAGTATGTGTTGTCTCAAGAACAATTATGATTACAAGCATGAGTGCCAAAAGAAGAAGTAAATGTTCATCTTATGAGTTTCAAATGAGGCCCTTAAAACCCCAAACTGAAATGAGAGTCTTGAGAGAAAAGTATTTTTTGAGGTTTAAGAAAAATGAAGCCCCAGAATAATTGATTTTCCTGTAATATTGAGAGGCTATAAAAGTCCTGTAAAGGTTGATCCTGGGGAAAAACTTCAAAAGTAGAATATGAGAAAAAGAAGAAAGCAAGAATGTAAAAAGAAGTTAAGATATACAGAAGATAGTCTGAGGAGTTTTAGTACATATGCAATCAGAATCCTAATCTGAAAGAATAAAGTGAAGGAAGGTTGGAAGGAAGGAAGGAAGGAAGGAAGGAAGGAAGGAAGGAAGAGAGGAAGGGAGAGAGGAAGGGAGAAGGGAAGAAGGAAGGAGAATGAGAGAGAGAAAAGAAGAGAAGAGAAGAGAAGAGAAGAGAAGAGAAGAGAAGAGAAGAGAAGAGAAGAGAAGAGAAGAGAAGAGAAAAAAAAAGAAAAGAAAAGAAAGAAAAAAAGAAATAAAGAAAGGAGGGAGGGAAAGAGAGAGAAAGAAGAAAGCAAGAAAAGGAAGGAAGGAAGGAAGGAAGGAAGGAAGGAAGGAAGGAAGGAAGGAAGGAAGGAAGGAAGGAAGGAAGGAAGGAAGGAAGGAAGGAAGGAAGGAAGGAGAGAAAGGAAGACAGGCAATATTCAGTCTGGATGGCTGAGATGTTTCCTGGGTGGAGCAGAAACACCAATACTTATATTCAAGAACCCCACAAAATCCCATGTATGAAAAACAAAATAAAAGAATATCTCCACTTAGACACATAATAGAGTACCTGAAGAACATCAAACACAGATAGGAAAATCCTATAAGCATCAAATGTGAAAATATCAGTTACCTCTAAGAGAAAACTGTTGACAACTGATATCTCCACAGCAACATTAGAATCCAGAAAATAAATGGAGTAATATATTCAATATATTAAAATGACTCTCAAGTTAGAATTCTAAATTCAACAAACTAATTTTCAACAAGAGGGCCAAAATTGCATTTTTCTCTACCAAGAGACATATAGAACATCTTCCAGGTACAGTAAAATTTGTATCATAAGTAGCTATCAGTAGTCAAGAAAATGGTATGTAGATCAATCTACCAGAATAGTACAAAATAATCATGATTTTTGGTCCTAATGTCAATTTGAAGCTCCAAAATGATTTTGGTTTTTATCACAGGTGTATTAGTTTCTTATTGCTGCTGTTAGAAATTACCACTGACTTAATGGGTTAAAATAATACAAATGTATTATATTACAATTCTATTGGTCTCAAGATAATATTACAGTTTGGGTAGGACTGTGTAGCTACTGGAAACTCTAGGGCAGCTCTAGGGAATAATTACTTTCCTTACTTTTTTAGTTAGAAGTCACCCTCCAGAGGTCTTGAAGTCACCTATCATCCTTGGCTTAGAGCCACAAGCCTCCATCTTCAAAATCAGCAAGATTGGGAGCCATCCCTTTCATTCTCCCTCTTTTGTCTGCTTCTTCCAGTTATAACAACTCTTGTGATTACATTGGGCCCAACTGGATCATCTGGAATAACCTTCCCATTCCAGGTCAGTTAATTAGCAACCTTACTTCTATCTGTAACCTGAATTCCTTTTTGCCACGTGACATATCATATGCCTAGGTTCCTGGTTCCTAGATTAACATCCGTATAGGGGGGCATTATTCTGCTACTACAGTAGATTTCTAATTCTCTTTACCAGTTTTTAAGATATAGTAAAACATGCCCGTTCATGTACATTTTTGGTAAGGTAAATTGCTTATAAACTTAAATTTTAAAATCACAAAGACATTACTGACAAAATAACCAAGAAATAGAAAAGCAGACAGACTGTTTTGAAGTTTCTTATAAAGGTAAAAATGCATTTACTCTATGGCCTAGCAATTCCATTCCTAGGTACTTCCCCAAGAGAAATGAAAACATATGTTCACAGAAAGATTTGTACATGAATGTTCATAGTAGCCTTATTTATAATAGCCAAAAGCCAGAAACAAACCAAATTTTTATGAACAGAAATATAGACAAACAAATTACTCATGTACTCAATAACATGGATGAATCACAAAATCATGTGGAGTGAAAGAAGCTACATAAATAGGAACAAAGGAATTCATACTATATGATTCATTTACATGAAGTCCTAGAAAAGGCATAATAGTACATGATAGAAGTTAAAATGTGTTGGCCCTAGGGAAATGTGAAAAAGTGACTTGAAATGGCTAGAGGGAACTTTTTGGAGTATTTAGGTGGTGGTCACCCATGTATATACAATTGCCCAAATTCATTGAACTGTGCATTTCAAATAATCAATCAAAGCTCCTTAGTAACTATAGCATCTATTCAAACTCCATCCGTCTTGTACTGGTGGTTTTAGTTTATTTGTTCTTAAATTTACTCTCAGACATTTTCACTGTGGTTAAAATCACTTTTAGTGCATCAATAAAAAAACAAACCAAAAACCTCCATTTATTTATTTACTTATTTATTTATTTATTTGTTTGTTTATTTATTTTTCCATTTATTTATTTTTGTAATTAAATTTATTGGGATGACATTGGTCAACGTGATCATGTAGGTTCCAGGTGTGGGTTTCTATGTTACAAGATCTGTATATAACACTGTGTGCCCACCACTCAAAATCAAATCTTCTCCTGTCACCATATATTAGGACCCCTTTCCTCTCCACCCCATTTCCTCTGGAAACCATCACACTGCTGTTTGTGTTCATGAGTTTCAGTTTTATATCCTACATATGAATTAAATCATATGGTTCTTAGCTTTTTCTGACTAACTTATTTCACTTAGCGTAATGTTCTCAAGATCCATCCATGTTGTTGCAAATGGCAATATTTCATTCTTTCTTATGGCTGAGTAGTATTCCATTGTGTATGTGTAGCACATCTTCTTTATCCAGTCCTCTATCACATAACACTTTGGTTGTTTCCATGTCTTGGCCATTGTGTATAATGCTGCAATGACCATAGGGGTGCACATATCTTTGTGAATACATGATTTTGAGTTTTTTGGGTATACACCCAGGAGAGGGATTGCTGGGTCATATGGTAGCTCTATTCTTAATTTTTTGAGGAATCACAAGACTGCTTTCCATAGTGGTTATCCAGTCTACATTCTCACCAGAAGTGAATGAGGGTTCCCTTTTTTCCACAACCTCTCCAACACTTGTTGTTGCTTGTCTTATTGATAATGGCCACTCTAATAGGTGTGAAGTGATATCTCATTGTAGTTTTAATTTGCATTTCCCTGATTGCTAGTGAGGTTGAACATTTTTTCATATATCTATTGGCTGTTCATGGGTCTTCTTTGGAAGAGGTGTATTTTCAGGTCCTCTGCCCACTTTTTGATTGGATTGTTTGTTTGGTGTTGTTTTATGAGTTCTTTATATATTTTGGAAATTAAACCTTTGTTGGAGCTACGGTTTGTAAATATCATCTATCTGGTTGGCTGCCTCTTTGTTTTATTGACATCTCTTTTGCTGTGCAGAAGCTTCTTAAATTAATGCAGTCCCATTCATTTATTTCTGCCTTTACTTCCCTTGCTTTGGGGGTTAAGTTCATAAAATGTTCTCTATGACCCAGGTCCATAAATTTGGTATTTATATCTCCTTCTATGTAACTCATGGTTTCTGGTTGTATATTTAGGTACTTGATCCATTTTGAATTAATTTTTGTACATGGAGACAAACTGTAATCCAGTTTCATTCATTTGCATGTGGCTTTCCAGGTTTCCCAGGACCATTTATTGAGAGACTATTTTTACTATATCCATTTATTTTTGAATCTAAACAAAGTAGCCAAACACATATATTGTCCAAATTTAAATATGTTCCCATAAGCATAACTGTTTTCAGGGTACAAATGCCCTTGATTCTTACTGGGCTGATGCTTTCTGTATTTTTTTCCTAATTTATAAACCACTGTGATTGGATTCAATGGCACAGAGAGGAGTGCGTTATTGCAGGCTCATTGCCTTTAGAAAGATGTGTAGCCCTTTTTCATCAATTATAATGAAATAGATCAAATAGTAATAGCCCAATTCATGATGATTTCTGTTCTTGTAATTAACATCATCAAACAAATATATTCTAGAACAATGAAAATTTCCAATTAGAATTTCTTAAATCTTACATTCAATTTTCCCTTATAAAATTTTAAATTCAATTAATTTTTATTTATTGAAAGTATATCTTTAAGAAGCTCACATTTATTAGATCTGAAGTACAAAATTCAATTATATAAGTTAGGACAGGTTAAACTCATATGTCAGACTTCAAATTATAAGTAACTTTCAGATAGTTTATTGTCATACACTTAAACTTAATGTGCCAAAATCCTTTGTATCAGTAACTTTTAATAAACTAAATGCTTTAAACTTCACATCTTCTTATCCTTATCAATGGATGGATCACTATCTCACTTATTTTGAGCAAAATTAAGGGTGACATGCCAGTTTTAATAATCTCTCCACCAATTGTAAAAATAGTATCTTTTCAAATAAAAGAAATTCAAAATGAATATTAATTGTTCAAACTTTAACTTACTTTCCCACTTATTTCATTTTTTGAACATTTGATATCTTTGTAGCCATAAAATTAACTTTTAACTTTGAAATTAATTTAGAAAAATCTATGGGTCTCAATTTAACAAAGAATTATTTAAGAAATATACACTCTTTTTTATCAGGTAAAATTCATCCCCATAAACATGCACACAATTATACCATTTAAACAGTAATCATATGCATGTATTGATAACAAGATGTTTTCTTGCTTCAGGTCCATGACAAAACTAAAAAAAAAAGAGTTGTCTTAAAATAACATATTCTTGTTTGTGTCTGTACTATCCTTCCACATAAAACATGCTTTGTATACAATAAAACTTTAAGATGTTTTTTGAATGGAGCTGAAATCACATTATTTCCCACACAAATATATATTTTTGATGATATTGAATTTAAAAACATTAAAAAGTCCTTTTCAAATACAGGGATTACTTATTTGCCAGAGGAAGGATAATAAGTCCCTCAGAGAAATATAAACTCACAAGTCTGTTTTCTCTACTGCCAACTCTGATATTTTCTGCAGTCTTTTCTAGATCTGTACAAATCTTGGTCAGTAGAATTAGACTCAAAGATTATTAAGAAGGATTCATCCTTTGGGGAAAACCAGTTTAATTTGTAAACAATAGAGAAGCTTTTCTAGTGGATTCAACTGTTAGCACAATTTCCTCCTGGAATAAAAAAATTTTTAAAAGTTACCTCATGGATACTGTATATACTACTTTGTTAATTAAATTTCCTATAAGTCATACTTGATTGTGAATTATATTTACTTAATTTTTGGTATTCCTAAATAAATCCAATCTGATTTAGTTCTTCTTATTTGTGTTCCTTAGGATCCCTTTAGTTAGCCTGTCATGACTGGGACTCAAAATAGTTGTAATTATACCCATTGTTTATGGGCCACACCAACTTGGCTTAATGTTTGCATACATAAAAAAGACTCTCTTGTACTGATGGGCACTTGGGCTGTTTCCAGATCTTAGCTATTGTAATTAGCACTGCTATAAACATAGGGGTGCGTCTCTTCTCTCTGATTGGTGTTTTGGGTTTCTTAGGATATATTCCTAGAAGTGAGATCACTGGGTCAAATGGCAGTTCCATTTTTAACTTTTTGAGGAAACTCCATACTGTTTTTTTCTTTATTGATTAAGGTATTACATATGTGTCCTTATCCCCCCATTGCCCTCTCACCCCACCCCCAATGCCCTCTCCCCCCTGGTGTCTGTGTCCATTGGTTAGGCCTATATGCATGCATACAAGTCCTTAGGTTGATCTCTCCCCCTTACCCCCGCCCTCCCCTACCTTCCCTCTGTCTGATCGATGCTTTTCTGTCTCTGGATTTGTTTTGTTCATCAGTTTATGTTGTTCATTATATTCCACAAATGAGTGAGATCATGTGATATTTATCTTTTTCTGACTGGCATAATCCATACTGTTTTTCATAGAGTCCGTCTTAGTCCGAATTCCCACCAACAATGTACTAGGGTCCCCTTTTCTCCACATCCTCAACAGCACTTGTCATTTGTTAATTTGTAGATTATAGTCATTCTGACAGGTGTGAGGTGATATCTCATTGTAGTTTTAGTTTGCAACTCACTAATGATTAGTGACTTTGAGCATTTTTTCATATGTCACTTGGCCATCTGTATGTTCTCTTTGGTGAAGTGTCTATTTAGGTCCTTTGCCCATTTTTTTAAAATATATTTTTATTGATTTCAGAGAGGAAGGGAGAGGGAGAGAGATATAGATAGAAACATTAATGATGAGAGAGAATCACTGATTGGCTGCCTCCTGCACGCCCCCCACTGGGGATGGAGCCCACAACCAGGCATGTGCCCTTGACGGGAATCGAACCCGGGACCCTTTAGTCTGCAGGCAGATGCTCTATCCACTGAGCCAAACAAGCTAGGGCACTTTTGCCCATTTTTGATTGGATTATTTGCCTTCCTTTTGTGAAGTTGTATGAGTTCTTTATATATTTTGGAAGTTAACCCCTTATCAGATTTGTCATTGATGAATATGTTCTCCCATGCAGTGGGATCCCTTTTCATTTTGCTTATGGGTTCTTTTGCTGTGCAGATGAGTGGGTAAAGAAGTTGTAGTACATTTATACCATGGAATACTATAAAGTTATAAAACAAGAAGGATCTCTTACCCTTTGAAATGGCATAGACAGATTTGGAGAGTATTTTGATAAGCAAAATAAGCCAGTCAGAGAAAAGACAAGTATCATGTGATTTCACTTATATGTGGAATCTAATGAACAAAATAAACAGGACTAAAATAGATCCAGAGACATTTAAGCATGTAACAAACTGACACATTTCAGAGAAAGGGGGTGAAGTGGGAAGAGATAAACCAAAGAACTTATATGCATATATACAAAACCCATGGACAGACAGTAGTGCAATGAAGGCCTGTGGAGGGCCAGGAGCTGGGTGGAGAGGGTCAATGGGGGAAAAAAGGAGGACATCTGTAATACTTTCAACAATAAAGATAAATAGCTTTTAAAAATATTTTTATTTATTTCAGAGAGGAACGGAGAGAAATATAGAAATATCAATGATGAAAGAGAATAATTGATCAACTGCCTCCTGCACACCCCATACTGGGGATCAAGCCTGAAACCCGCACATGTGCCCTGACTAGGAATCAAACCATGATCTCCTGCTTCATAGGTCAACCCTCAACCACTGAGTCACACTGGCCAGGCTAAAGAATTTTTTTTAAAGACTCTTCTACTTGAATTCAGATCTTTATCAGGTACAGCTCACTCGGGTTCCTTGACTTAATTAAGAAAAAAAGCACCAGGATTACCCTGAGATCCTCTGTAATCAAGCCTCTTTGATTCCCAATTAATCTACTGTAGATTTTTCCATTGTTAATGAGAAGTTTCTTGGGACACTTGTAGTGAAGCAATGTTTAGTCCCAGAAGTTCCCTCACCATCAGTAAAATATCACACTGATTGATCACACTCCTCCTGGTGCTCAGTGTCCTAAAGTGGCACACACTGCACTTCTCTAACCCCATGCACATTAAACTGAGTCTGTGAGCAGTCATTTCAAAAATGGCCAGAGGATGAGAGATGAAAGCAAACATAGTTGCCAAGAAGTAAAGAGAATAATCTCATCAGCCCAAGAAAAGTGTGTGTGTGTGTGTGTGTGATTTCAGGCCAATTCAAATTGTTTATCAGATATAATAATAAATAAGACTGTTTAAACCATGATAACCTCAAATGGTCATTAACCAATTTTTTTTAAATGTGTTTTTTTAAAATTGATTTCAAAGAGAGGAAGAGAGAATAGAAACATCAGTGATGAGAGAGAATCATTGATCAGCTGCCTCTTGCACACCCCACACTGGGGATGAGCCCACAATCCATGCATGTGCCCTGACTGGGAATCAAATTGTGACCTTCTGGTTCATGGGTTGATGCTCAACCACTGTGCGACAACAGTCAGGCATTAATTATGTGTGTGTGTGTTTTTCAGCAAACACTTATTATCCACTTTGAGTATCACTTCAATAGGCACTGTGAGGGGTTCAAAATATATTAACAGAGTTGTAAAATGAGTTCAACACTGACTAGCCAGTTTGGTCTCTAAATGAGGGTCATATTTGCCTTTTGGTTGATTGTAACTTTTGAGATGAATATGGAGGCTCAAGGTCATGTTGCCTGTCCTTGAGTCACTCACCTTCCAGTTGGGAGAGTCATTCATCGGTAAATAAGCACACATTGTTTCATGGGATAAGGACAATGATTGGGAGGTCTCACCTGCCTGTGGCTTTGATAGTAGTTGTAGTTCTCTGAGATGCCACTTTATCTTTTCCTTGTCTGACTCTTCAAGTAGAATATCCAAGTATAGAGTTATACAGCACACAATCAATAATCCTTTTAAGTTTGGCATGAATTTTCTTGTTGTGACTGATGGTTTCTTGCCTCAGCTTTAAATGGTGAGTTTGTTCATCTGTCTTCCTAAGATGTTAGTCTTCTTTGCTGCTGAGTCCTTCCAGAAAACTTTGACTGCTTCATGGGTATTCACATTATTTACTCTCAGGGTGACTTCTATATTCTTGCTTAACCATGACTTTTGGCCCCAATTTTTTTTTCATGTAGACCAATTTTTTGATTTTTGAATTTCCCCTACATAGCCTATTTGGGGCTCTGTATATTTGGACTAGTCTCAACTGAGGTCATATAGCCTGGATGACATCAGAGAAAAGGAGACGATCCAGGGAGGTTAATTTAGCTAAATCCCTAGAGGGACCATTCTCTAGCCAAAAGCTTTCATGTCAATTATAAACCCAAACTATAAAGACAACAGGGTCAAAACAAATATCCAGAAGACATCATGAGATCAAAAAAAGAAATAAAAGTGGAAAAAAGAGGATTCTTTGGCTTCAATTTTTGCCACGGAGATTTGGGTGACTATTGCCAGCTTTGTGAATCTAAATAGATATCAATTCTAGGTATCCTTCCTCCTTTTATGCTCTAGAAATGCCTATACCCAATCGTTAATACTTCAAGCAATATCCAAATTTGAGAGAGGTTATTGAAGGAATCCCCCATTTCTTAACACACATGTGATATAAAAATTAAGTGCCTTGTTAGCGTCATAATCCAACTGTAGCACTGGAAAGAATGCTAGATGATGTCCTGCGTTGCAACCCCTAGTGATGTAATCACACTGTTGTCTTCTTATCATTCGTGACGATAAGTTATTGTGGAGCCCTGCTGCCCTCTGTAAGCCCAATGTTTGAAGCAACAACAAAATTTTGCCACATTCAATTACTCCAGCGTTTAGTATCTCTTTTCACACAGTTATTGCAACAAGTCATATAGGACCATGAGTTCATTTTTACATTGACACCTCACCTACAGTATATTTTCTAATTATCCCGTTTATCTTCTAGATAGACAACTTGTCCCTAATAACTTGAAAGCAATTTTTGTTGAAGACTATTTTTAGGATGTAAACGTAAGTTCAACAATGGGAAAATAATGTGGTGCAGAAAGGCAGATCTTCCCACTTGTAGCTCTATTCTGGATACTACTTCTGTGATTGGAAAAATATAATTGAAGGAATTATCTTCACTTTGGGTATCCAATAGCCAAAATATGAGTTTTTTCTATCTAAAAATCTTTAAAAGCTCAGAAATTTTTTATTTAGTGCTATTGTTTGCTTCACACTGTCTTAAGTATGTAATTAAAGTATATAAAAAGGGAAAAGACATGATTCTATCCCTTAAGCAACTTGTAAGAATGCTTTATAAAAAATTAATAAATAAATAGAGAAAGGTAAGGAGACTATCTGAACTAGGTTGTGTAGTGTAAACAAGTGCTACATGCTTTAGGAGAAAGGAGACTAAAATTTACTGGCAAAATCATGGCAGATGACCTGGAAGAGATCTGAATCATAATTGATCCAATAAAAAACTGTGTAGCAAAGGAAATCAGCATTCTAGATACAGAATTATCAAAAGGGTTGATAGGGTATTTTCTTTCTTTTAAAGCTCTGTACTAGTATTAATTCAAATTTTATGAACAATCTGAAATCAATGACATCCTTCTGTCATTTGAGGATGAATGTGATGTGTACTGACCACCTTTTCCTTTCTCAAATAGAACTACATATATGCAGAAGTCCAGATAACCCATGCATAACTGGACCTAAAAGAGACAAATGGGATGCTATAGATCATTAAGTAATCAAAGTTGAAATGATTTAATAGGGTCCAGAATAGTCTGTAAAAGTGATTTTCAACCTTTTTCTTCTAATGGCCCACATACACTAATTGCTAAAATTCCATGGCACACCAAAAAATATAATTTTTGCCAGTCTGAACAAAAAAAAAACTTTAATTTTGATTCATTCACACCAGATGGCTAAAGTTGCGTTGGCTGTTATATATTTTTTGACAATCTAAGAGAAAAGAGTTCAGTATCCTTAATTAAATAGTCAGGTATTGCAAGTTTTTTTTTAATTCTTGCAGCACATTAATGTGCCTCTTGTGGCACACCAGTTACAAATTATTCATCTATTGAAACACCCCTACCCCAATTCACTCTTTGATGGTGCAATAACAAAAACCCTCTGGATAAGTCACAGGCATCTCAGAGGGTGTCAGAGGTCAATCTTCTTAGTTTCTTACTTCATGTTTTGCATCTATGCAATGTGTTTTAAAAACAGCAAATAAAGTCTTTAAACAATTATGGAAAAATTGGGGATGGTCTGAAATGTGAAAATTAACTCAATTATGAGGAAGTTATCATTCTGACAGAAACTTTGTACTCTTTGACCATCATCTCCCTATTTCTCCCTGCCTCTAGCCCAGCGGTTCTCAACCTGTGGGTTGCGACACCTTTGGAGGTAGAACGACCCTTTCACAGGGGTCGCCTAAGACCATCGGAAAACACATATTGAACATACATATTGTTTTTGTGATTAATCACTATGCTTTAATTATGTTCAATTTGTAACAATGAAAATACATCCTGCATATCAGATATTTACATTACGATTCATAACAGTAGCAAAATTACAGTTACGAAGTAGCAACGAAAATAATTTTATGGTTGGGGGTCATCACAACATGAGGAACTGTATTAAAGGGTCGCGGCATTAGGAAGGTTGAGAACCATTGCTCTAGCCCCTGGCAAACACCATTCTACTCTCTGCTTCTATGAGTTAAACTACTTTGGAGTCTAATAAAGAAAATAAACTAACAAAATGAAGACAGACATATGGACATAGAGAACAGTCAGACAGCTGTCAAAGAGGAGGGGGTTGGAGGCTTTGTGAGAAGGGTGAAGGGATTAAGCAAAGAAAAAATAAAGACGCATGGACACAGACAACAATATGGTGATTGCTAGCGGGAAGGAGGTGTGGGCAGTAAAAGTGGGTAAGGAGGGATAAATGGTAATGGAAGGAGATTGACCTGGAGGTGGTAAACATACAATACAATATACAAATGATGTCTTGTGGAACCGTATACCTGAAACCTGTATAATTCTATTAACCAATGCCACCCAATACATTCAATTTTTAAAAGTTTCACTATTTTAAATTCCACATAGAAGTGAGATTTTGCAGTACTTGTCTTTCTGTGCTTGGTTTATTTCACTTAGCATAATGCCCTCCAGGTATATCTGTGTCATAATGGCAGAATTTTTTTCCTTTTGTATGGTTGAATAATACAGTTTTATATAAACACACATACATACACACACACACACTACTATTCTAAGTATATATACATTTTCTTTATTCCCTTGTCTGTTACTGGACCGTTAATGGACCTTTAGGGTGTTCCCATATCTTGGCTATTATGCATAATGCTGCAATGCACGTGGAAGGTGCAGATATTTCTTTGAGATACTGATTTCGTTTCTTTTGAATATATACCCACAAGTGAAATTATTCTATCATATGGTAGTTCTATTTTTAATTTTGAGAAATCTCCATACTGTTTTCCATAATGTAGGAACCATGTGTATTTCCACCAACAGTGCACAAAATTTCTGTTTTCTCCACATCCTTGTCAACATTGGTTATATTTTCTCTTCTTGATAATAGATATTCTGACAGATGTGAAGTGATATCTCATTGTTGAATTGATCTGCACTTCCCTGATGATTGAGCACCTTTTCATGTACCTGATGGCCATTTGTATGTCTCCTTTGAAAAAAGTATCTGTTAACGTCCTTTGCCCATTTTTAAATGTTATTGTTATTATTATTTATTGAGTTGTATGCGTTCCTTATATATTTTGGACATTAACCCCTTATGGATATATGGTTTGCAAATGTTTTCTCATTTCCATAGGTTGCCTTGTGACTCTGTTGAGTGTTTCCATGGCTGTGCATAGCTTTTTAGTTTGATGCAACCGTACTTGTCTATTTTTGCTTTGTTACTTGTGCTTTTGATGTCATATTCAAAAGTCATTGCCAATACCAATATCAAGAAGCTTATTCCCTGTACTTTCTTTTATTGATTTTATGGTTGCTGGTCTTACACTTAAGTGTTTAAAATATTTTTATTTAACTTTTGTATATGATATGAGGTAAGGATCCAATTTCATTTTTTTTTTGCATATAGATATCCAGCTTTCTTAACATCATTTACTGAAGAGATACCCATTTTGTGTTCTTGGCATCCTTGTCCAAGATCAATTAATCTTAAATGAATGGATTTATTTTTTAAAAAAAAAGTTCTTCAGAAACTCTTTTTAAATTACTATTAAAGTATTTGAAATTGATGAACTCAGTCAACAATTTCTGAAAGTATTTCAGGACTAATGCTGAAAATAAAGGTTAAAAAACTCCCAGAGAATTACAACTAAACAAGGCCCATTAATTGTAGGCATGCCACACTTTAACTAAATTAATTTTCTAAAAAATATGCAGAACACTATTAAAAATTTTTTATAAACTATCTTGGTTGGGTTGTGAAACCTGCAAAGCTTAAGTGCTGCTTTTGATGTGCTCTTTTGGAAGGCTCCTCGTAATTTTTACACAGGTTCTAACCGATGACAGAAGTACAGAATACCTCAAAAAAGTCCCCTTGTTATGATATAGTCCTCTCCATTTCTAATTCCTGAAGGATTCATGTCTTTCATGTAGTCATTGGTACTTCTGTGTGCCAAAAATAACCCTACAGGTGACTAGAATTGAAAATACAAAGTTTATTTTTACTTTGTGATTTTTAACTATGTGCCTTTCAAATCAATATATTTAAATTTCTTTTTTAATTTTTTTCCTGAATTATCAATTATCAAGCATAATGTCAAGGTATATCAGAAAAACACTGAGGAATATTTTTCATACTTTATACTCCTCAGGTGATTTAAAAGAAATACATAATTCCTGAGTAAATCTTTTGAAAATTAACCTTATATTTAATATATAAATTTAACAACCAAATTAAATCAATGAATCTGTACTTAGAGTATGTTATTTTATCTGAAATTTTCTTTTAAAAATCACGTGCTTGCTCATTTGGATAATTTTTATTTGCAGGAGCAGAAATTCTTTGCAGGAAAAGGTGACTCATATATTTAATGGCACATCATCATACATTTATAAAAAATACCCAAGTTTTCCTGAGAAAAAAGACCATAGGAGTCCAATCTAAATTTTTAATTTTAGAGGAGAACTTTGAATGAAAATAATAAAAGCTTTATTTTAAGCAGTCTAATTCATGTGCTACTTTGAGTACCTGGGGATTCTTTAGAATTGTAATATTCTCATTCATTTACCCCTCTTAAGTTAAATTATTATTGAATGCTTACTGTGAACAAAATGCCATATATATGTGTATGTTTTATAACCCTTCGAGTAGCACAGCAGTAAGGTAGTAAATGTACTTGTTTTTAATATGGTATTCTATTTATTTTTCACCCTGTGAAACATGAAAAATATTTACCCTGCAGAGTATTACAAGTAAATACCTCCTTAATTTTAGAAGTCTAAATTCAGGTAGACTGTGCCCAAAATAAAGAAAGGTATAGTTTCACTTCATTATACACTATATAAAAATATGTATATGCATACCTTGATAGAGAGATGAGTGTTGGAGGGATGGTATTCAATACAGTTTCTTGTGTGTTTTAAATTGCAACATAAGGGAAATAAATATTGCACACAATTCTTTCAGGATAAAGACAAGTCCCCTTGATTCCATAAAACAGCACTTTTCTTGAAGCTAAATTTAAAATACCTAAGGTAGTCAAAAAGGGAGAGTTGTGTAGGGAATACAAATGAGGCAAGACCTGGTTTTATAAAGTTATTTAAAAGAGAAGGTGCAGTGTTGTGGCCACAGATTCAAGCTAAGAAGCACCTATGCACATTTCTGATTTTCTTATTTTTCAAGAAAAAGGGTTACTGCCAAAGAGCTGACAATAGAAGTGTTTGGAAATTGAGTGCTTTTATCTTGAAAATAACATCTGAGAGAAATAAAAAGGCTGCATGTTTTTTCTGCACAAAAGCAAATTCAAAAGAATATTACTTTTTATCCTCTTGGTGATATTGCTATAGTTTTTTAATTAAATACTCCCCCCCAGCCCCACCACACACCCTTTAAATATGTGACTAAAGAGTGCTTTAGGACAGAATGAAAGTCTTAGAGTTCAGTGGACAGATCATGATTTTAAAGTTCCTCTGACTTATTCATAAAGTGTTAAAAATAAAATTTTGGAAATGGTGTTGGATCTAATCCACATAAAGTCCACAATATTCATTTGTAAGAAAAACAGGGTATCTCAACTCAGTTGTGATCAGCATCAATATCACTATACTCCGGAGAATAGGATGACATTAAGTATCATCTCTCCTGTCTGATACAGCCTGAGAGCTGTAGGATAGTTCTACTATGGATCTTAGAAACAAACATCACTTGGCTAAAACCCAGTAGCTCACCGAATCAGGATATACAGTCTCCCTCAAGGAGAGAGAGAGCCCACCAGGCATCTGCAGTGTCTTAGCCTCTAGTCCACATCCGAGGTCTGAAAATATTCAGATTGGAAAGCATCAATTTGCTTTCAAGTATGTTTTCTCTACATGTAGACATTGGTTTGTAAATTGGAGTGTTTAAAGACTTGGGTGAAGATAGGACTCTCCTACCATATTCCTTTCCTTCAACTTTGGTCACGATTCTGCCATGGAAATGCTTTTTATCCAGACTCCTCTGTGATTATGACTTTTAGGGATGGACATAGCAAGACAGCCAGGTTAGGTTAAAGTTTAGTTAAAAATCGTGTGTGTGCGCTCGCGTGTGGTGTGTGTGTGTGTGTGTGTGTGTGTTGCTGATGGAGCTGCTCTTTTTAGCACACTTATTTAATAAATCAGACTAATATATGCCATGTTTATTAGAATCAACGTTTCAGTGCATGGCATTTGCATCCCCACCTTTCTCTAGGAATTTCTTCTAGTGTGATTTCTATAATTATCACACTTGTGATAATGATAGCTAACAATTATCTATGATGTACTGAGGGCTGGAGAGGTAGTGTTTTAAGTATTTTATGCATTATCTCATTTAAGACTTATAACAGCCCATTAGCTGGATACTATGATTTGTATCCCAATTTCATATCCAAGTTCAATGATGTGTTCCAGGTTGCAAAGCTAGTAAGTGAGGTCAATATTTGAACCCCGCCATGGTTTTAACTACTATAAAATTCTGCCTCTTGATTCACTCATATTTATATCCTCAGTATTGTTCTCTGATTAGCACTTGTCTCTTTTTTCTTTTATTACTTCCTTCCATAAATATGTACATATTTATGTATATATGTCTGTTAAAATATTAATAACCAGCAAAGAACTCTTCTTAGGAGGAGGGAAATTATGTGTATATGGAGTTAGCTTGTAGGCCTGTACAATACTTGGAAATAAGAATAACTGTTTTTCATAAGACAAGAAAAGGAGACTTTAATTATCCTGAATTGTTTTGTAATCAAGGCAGAAGAAAATATGGGAGAAAAAAAAGTGTTGAGGAAGGTGAACCAACGAAATTGTAGACTACTCTAGAGCTACAATGTGAATGCCACCTCAAGCCTTTTCCAAAATGTTCAATAGTCCTACAAAAGTCTCAACACAAGCTGATTTCTAGTGGAAACTGATGAAAGATCTGACCTATGTATCCAGGTTCTGGTCTACAAGGCAGCAATCAAGAGGACTTGGAGCAATGAGCCTGATAACGATATAGACAGTAAGTCTTTAAAGTCATGACAGTTCAAAGGGCTTTTGTTTTGCAAACATCACTAGAGCAGGGTTTGGGGGAATTTAATTACATCTTCAAGGATAAGGGATCTGTTTTTGTTCATCAGTTTATGTTGAACAAAAATAGAACCAGAGAGAGAAGCATTGATCAGACCATCAAACCTCAGAG
>NW_005369870.1:1590612-1621488 GCF_000412655.1 Myotis brandtii | reverse complement strand
GCATGAGTGGGGGGGGGGGAGGGGGCAATGGGGGGATAAGGACACATATGTAATACCTTAATCAATAAAGAAAAAGAATAAAATTAAAAAAAGATAAGGGAACTAGATTAACATTTTCACATCTTGATTTCCCTCTTTCTTTCTGCCTACTTTTTTCCCCCTGTCATTTTCCTAACTTCTCTCCCTGCTTTTCCTTCCTTCATTTCTTCCCGCTTACTCCTCCTCTTCCTTCTCTTCCTTCTACTCTCTTATCTCCATCTCTCCTCTATCTAGTTTGACAAATAATTTCAATTACTTTAAAAGTTACATGATATATAACTAAAATTTAGACATTTAAAAGCAAAGTTTAGAAAACTTCAGATTACATAAAAATAAGGCAAAATGTATTATGTATTCAAAGATAATGCAGGTTATAGAAAATATATTTTTAAAAATTTTATTGAATATTTGGGATGATATTAGTTAATAAATTCATATAGGTTTATGTGCACAATTCTACAATACATAGAAACTATTTTTATACAGTTGTGATATAAATTTTAATGTGAACTTCCTCTTGGCAAAACCAATAATGGGAAATAAATGATTAAAAGATTCATATTGAACATAAGGAAATAGTGCATCATTTCTTGTAATATACACATTTTTCCTATTTTTATGGCTTGTTTGATTATGGAATGTTGCTAAATTTCCTGTTTGCTCATGTGATATGATATAGACCTTATGTTTTCCCAGTATTAAGATGTGTTGCTATGTTGATCAAGGTGACTAGCCTCTTCCAAGTTTTGAGGAAAATCTTTATTCTCATATGTGCCCTTCCCTGATTATAGGACCAGGAAGGGGAGATATTCTGGTTGGTGGCAAACTCTTTAGGACTTTGAGACAGTTACATTTGATTAGCTTCTCTCCTAAGAGTGGATCACCACTATTTCATCTACTGAGCTTTTAGGATGCAATGAACTGAAAATGCATTAATTCCACTTGAAAATCTTTTTTGATCTATTTAGTCCATTTCCAGTGTTGGGATTCTTTACTAGAAAAGACTTCTCTCCATGGCAAACATGACATTGGAAGGGTAAATATCAGCTTACAGTGATTATATTTTTGATCTACAGCTAAAAAATAAAGATCATATTGTTTTTAATATCTAGAGGTAAAAGTAGTCACTGCACAGTGTGAAAATTCAGTAGGAAATGAATCTCATCAATATTTTTTACAAAGGAAACAAAATTTAGAATCTCACATGAGCTTTCTGTAAAATGATTTCACTTGAGTGCTAGGTAATATTGCCTGCACAGCACTTTTTGATGGTTTATGGGAATTATCTACAATCTTAAATTCTTTCAACTTAAATTGCACTTCAAAGTTTCATTCATATCAAGTAAAAATGATATAGTTAAGTTTTCAACAGGTAATGAATTATTCATTAAAGCAGATAATGGTGTTAGGGACCAACCAAGGAGCTATAACATTAGCATAAAGAATTCCCTTTGCCACTTTAATTGTGAAAATTTAAAATATATACAACACAAAATATATTATGTCAGAGATTTTGTTTTTAGTTAAATTAAATAAACTAAAGTCTTCTATGGTTACCTTTATATCAGATTTTAAAGCATGCTACCTGGGGGTTTATAAATCATTTGATCTTACTTATTAATTATATTAGTGCAAGAAATACGCTTCTATGCAGGCTTAATGATAGTTGAAGGTAGTAGTTTGGGTTTTCTTTTTATTTAGGTCCTATGCCAATTACACATATGGATTATTTAGAGAAAACAATAACCTGTCTATCTGTGCATCATTTCATTTATTTTTTTCCCTGAAAGGTATTGATTTGTAAATAGTGGCTTACAAATACCCTGATTAAATTATCTGAGAAACAACCACAAATTGTATTTTACTCAATGAAGCTTTCCTGATTCACGCAATACAAAATATCTGACTGATTCCAACATCATGATATAATACCCAATATGTGCTCAATAAAACAATACATAGTGTAAAGGACAGAGATAATTATAATATGATTTATGCCCTTAAGAGAATCACTATTTATTGAGGAGAAGAACTATGAAGAGGAAAGAAAAATTTGAGGGGAAGAATCCAAGCTTACTTACTTGGCTATTGACAAGCTTCAGTGAAAAAGAGTAGGAGAAAGAGCAAGAGTAAGAGTAGACAGCGTTCCCAAGATGCACGCTACAGTCATTTTTAAGTTAATATTGAAAGCAACATTCTATTGCTACTACAGCATTATATCCGTAAGAGGTAAGTCAATTATTCCAGCCCTTACTCATGGGGAGGATATTAACACAAATATAATAGAGACTCTTGGAGGTCATTTTAGAGGCTGCCAACCCCGGTTCTGTGTATTGCATTAGCCCTTGCGAGTGAAAGTATAACTATGTCAGACTTCCCAAATATCAATGAAAAATAAAAGGAGATGAATGCAGGTAATACGATAAGCATAAGAACAAACAAATGTAGCTTAAGTCTTTGTGAAAGTCCAATTATGACTAGCTATTTTTTTTCTTTTTTTTACTAGCTATTTCATTTCAACCCAAGAGAAGGTGTTTATAACCATTGAAGGATTGCAGTTCATTTTGTGAACCAATAGGATGCCAGATTTATTTTAATTTATCAAAGCAAAGATAAAATGAAAGGTAGTGGTCGTAGTTGTAAATTGTTGGGTTTTCAGTCTACGTTTTTCTGAAGATTTTCCTTCCACTTTGAGATTCTGGAGTTATTTTTATTATAAAAAACTGCCTTTCCTTATAAGAGAGTTTGATGAAATAGAAAGAACAGCAAATTAGGGTTTAGAAAACCTGACCTGTAAATCTAGCTGTGCTTCTTACCAGGTATGTAAACTTGGACTAGTTGCTTGCCTTTACATCCAGTTTCTCGTGTGTAAAATTGCTTAAGTAATACAAAATGATTAAATACCATGGCAGTAGTACATGCCAAAAGCTACGTGATCTCAGAGGGAAGAGGTGAGGACATTGATCACTATCAAGGGCTGTAAGATGAGTGTGAGCCTTGAAAATAGTAAAAAAAAATGGATGAACACATGTGCTTTGGAAATGAAACACAGAGCCAATTAGGTATGGGAGAGCATGGATTATGCGCCTTCTAGGCTGGCTAATATGGGTTTATCATGGAGCCAAAGAGTAGCATTCTCTCATGGCTCTTGGCAACTTGTTTGACTGACTGGAAGCAAAAATATTGATTGTAAATGGTGAGGTTTGCCTAGAGTTGGGATAGGCGAGAAAGGTGCAACTAGAGATCAAGGAGACATGATAATCTAGGGAAGGGATTTTCAACTGGTGAGCCACAAGAATTTTTAAAACATTCAATACCTAATAATTTAGACCAGGGCACTGATCTCTTTTCCCTTAGAAAGTAAAACAGACAAACAAACAAACAAAAACAACAACAGTCAACACAACAAAACCATCTAATGTGAATGAATCAAAATTATAATGGGAATAAAAAGATGGTGGCAGAATCCTATCTAATAATAGACAAACATGGTAATTAACCGTAACTTCGCTACCCTTCCCACTGGCTAATCAGTGAGATATGCAAGTTAACTGCCAACCAAGATGGCGGCCGGCAGCCACGCAGCTGAAGCGAACATGAGGCTTGGTTGCCCCAGTGATGGAGGAAGCCAAGGTTCCCCGCCTGCGCAGCCCAGCTCTGAGCTCTGGATGCAACAATGTTGCAATTATAGAAGCTAAACAAACCCCAGGTACCTGCTTTCAGCTGCCAGCCGGCTCAGAGTTTACAGCGCCAGTGATGGCAACAGAGTTTCAATTATAGATTCTAAACAAACCCAGATACCTGCTTTCAGCCAGCCACGGCCTCAGAGCTGGCAATGGACTCAGAGCTGGAGCCGGCTCTCAGCTCCAGTGACAGCTATAGAAGGTAAATAGATCCCAGAATAAAAAGAAAAGAAAAGATCCTGGGAGCTTCAGTCACCCGCCAGCCTGCAAACGGCCCTCAGCCCCTCACCCAGACTGGCCAGACACCCCAGTGGGGATCCCCACCCTGAAGGGGGTGTGACCAGCTGCAAACAGCCATCAGCCCCTCACCCAGGCTGGCCAGGCACCCAAGCGGGACCCCCACCCTGATCCGGGACACCCTTCAGGGCAAACCAGCCGGCCCCCACCTGTGCACCAGGCCTCTATCCTATATAGTAAAAGGGTAATATGCAAACTGACCCTAACAGCAGAAAGACTGGGAATGACTGGTCACTATGACACACACTGACCACCAGGGGGCAGACGCTCAATGCAGGAGCTGCCCTCTGTTGGTCAGTGCGCTCTCACAGCGGGGAGCTCTGCTCAGCCACAAGCCAGGCTGATGGCTGCCAGTACAGCGGTGGTGGTGGGAGCCTCTCCTGCCTCCTCAGCAGCGCTAAGGATGTCTGACTGCATCTTAGGTCTGCTCCCTGCTGGCAAGTGGACATTCCCCAAGGGCTGCCGGGCTGCCAGAGGGATGTCTGATTGCCATCTTAGGCCCAATCCCCTGGGGAGCAGGCCTAAGCCAGCAAGTGGTCACCCCCAAGGGGTCCCAGACTACAAAAGGGCACAGCCCGGGCTGAGGGACCCCCTACCCCCGAGTGCACAAATTCTTGTGCACCGGGCCTCAGTAGGTGGATATTACACTCAACTCCACCCAGGAACAAATAGGAAATACAACTAAATAACCAACTAAAGACTAGCTGAAGAAGAGTATTATATCCAAGGATTTACAGAAGAAGCCTCATTAAGACTGCTTCAAACAAGTTTATGAGATCCAGGCACAGACAGTGTTTGACATTGGCCTGCACCAAAGTTTCTTCTAAGAGTCTCAGAACAAACATACCAAGTGGCCTGCTTCAGACAACTTTAAAGCAGGATCCAACCAATTTTACAACAGAATATCCAAAGGTAAATTGCAGCAGCACCTGTACAACAGCTCTCACACCATATTTGGGGTTGACCCTCAAGTCAGCAAGCCTAAGGGTTGATCCCACCCATGAATGCGCCAACAGCAATCAAGACTCTATTTTAACAGGAGGGCCCACATAACTCACACAGGGACATTCTTAGAGCAGCCAGCTCAGGGGATCAACTAAATAAGGCCACAGGACACCTCCTAATAAGGTCACCCATCAAACAGTTGAAGTCATAGTAGATATCTCTAATATATAAAAACAAATACAAAGAGGCAAATAAAATGGAGAGACAAAAAAACAGGCCCCAAATGAAAGATTTAAAAAAAAAGGCTTGCCTTAGGAACACTGAATTTTAAATGGTGGGACTCCAGTCTTAGACTAGTAGCCTATTTTTGGTAGGAGAAAGTTTAATTTCTATTGTACACGGGGCCATGATCAAGGTCAGCTCAACAAAAGTTCTAAAATTGAAGCCTTTACCTAATTTCCATCTCCATTTTCTTCTTCAGTGGACCCGATGCAGGACTAGGGCTATTTTATCCATTAGCCACAAAGGTATAGTGTTTAGGGACTGTAAGCTTTTCATAGGCATGTGAAAATGTTTGAGGTTCCAGAAAAATATGTCATTTAGCACAAAGGAAGAAGCAAAACCTCCCAAATTAAAATTAATTTAACTCTATGTCTGTCAAATGTAACATTATTGCAACTTCATTAATTATTAATTTCAGTGGTCACAAAAACATACCTTTGAAGTTTAGGCTATGTTACACAATAACTATCAAAAAGTACACATGATTATTATGAAAATATTAAAGTATTAAAGTTAAATAATTTACGCATTGTTAAATAAGTTTAAATATATTTTCATTCATACATTTATTCATTTCATAATCATTTATTCATTTCACAAACAAGCACTTAATTTAAACTAGGTCAGTAGTGTTCAATCTAGAGTACTGGTACCCATAGAAAATAAGAATATTTTATACTAGTAAGGACATAGATATAAATGGTTTTAAATGAAATCATTTTCAGATATTCAACTTTCATGTGTACTCATTACTGATATTGATCCACCTAAGAAAAAGGCTGCTCCTCTGGTTCCATTTTCATACCAGCTCATGTCCAATCCATCATCTTTATTCCCACTGCAATGAAAAACATGGATCTCTAGAACACACACACACACACACACACACACACACACACACACGGCAGTCTAAATACTACTATAGATTTTTAAAAACTGAATGAATATGTTGCTAAAATAATGTATATTTAGGAAACATCAGTGGCTTTTTTTGGCTTTCAACACAGTTGAGGTTGGAACAATTTGTATTTCATAAATAATTTCTGATGTTAGATCAATAGTTGACTTTGGGGTGCAGGATATATAACTCAGAAGTCAAAGTGACATCACTACAAAAAACGTATATTTTTATCTAATTATTTAGGCAAATAAATTTTCTCAGTGCTTATACTGAAAACTACCAGAAACAGGAACACACTTGATATAGAAACCTGTCTCCCTAGTAATGAATAATCAATTGAAAAGGAAAAGTTCTACAATATCAGTAAAAGATTAACTTCCAACAAATTTTTGTATTTAAAATTATTTATCAAAATATTTAGTATATTAATTTTTATCAACTCTGTGTCATTACAGGATGTTATAAAATAAATTTCTCCCTTTCTCTGTATATATTTGGAAATAGGCATATATGTAAATATGCACATATTTATATACACATATATACAGTCATATGACATACATATATTTCACATATTTTTGTTTTTGTTATAGGGAATATAATATTGTAATCAATGAAAAATATTTTTATAAAAATGTGTTAGTGTAAAATTATGTGAAAGAAGTAAATGGAAATATAAGCTTATGGAGAAAGAACACTGATTTTGAAATTTCTGAATGCAAAAACAGATCTTCCTCAAGTATTTCTTTTTTTTAATCCTCATCAGAGGATATGTTTTATTGATTTTAGAGACAGGAGAAGGGGGGAGGAGAGGAGAGATAGAAACATCTGTCAGTTGCCTTCTGTATGTGCCCACACCAGGTATCAAACCCACAACCTAGATATGTAACCTGACCAGGAATTGAACCAGCAACCTTTTGGTGCAGGAGACAATGCTCCAACCAACTGATCCACACAAGCTGGGGCTCAAATGGTGAATGGTGATGACTTTCAAAGTGTTATAGTTAGAGTCCTTTGGAAACACTTAGGAGAATGATGTGAAAATTTTATTTTTAAATGTCAATATTCACAAACATGCCAGAAAGGATTTTTTGCAACCATTTAGAATTAGGATGTAAATTTAGAGATTAAGTATAATATAATCTTTAAAGTATGCAAGCCAGCAAAGTAGATCCTTTTTCAAAGCTCTTTTAGATAAAATTCCAGAAAAAAATGTTTACAATTCACACTGCACTAGATGCTGTGCTCATTACAAGTTTCTATGCTTTTCCATCCTACCTGACCTCTAAGAAATCACTTCTGAGGAGCACTCACACACTCAGAAACTACCCAGATAAAGGAGGATTGAAAGGCAAAACACAAATAGATTTGGAAGCTTATTATCTGAATAGAGGCCCAGTGAAGAATGGTGGGAGAGGCTCCCGCCACCACTGCTGTGCTCGCCAGCCATGAGCCCAGCTTCTGGCTGAACAGTGCTCCCCCTGTGGGAGTGCACTGACCACCAGGGGCAGCTCCTGCTTTGAGTGTCTGGCCCCTGGTGCTAAGTGCGCATCATAGTGACCAGTTGTTCTGCCGTTCGGTTGATTTGCATATTAGCCTTTTATGCCTTCAGGATCGGCCAAAACCGGCTCTCTGACATCCCTTGAAGGGTTCTGGATTGCGAGAGGGCACATGCCAGGCCAAGGGACCCCACTGGTGTACAATTGGGGCTGGGGAGGGACACAGGAGGTTGGCCAGGCGAGGAGGGACCACAGTAGGGATCCAGGGCATGTCCGGCCCATCTCGCTCAGTCCCAATTGGCCAGACCCCAGCGGCAAGCTAACCTACCAGTCAGAGCATCTGCCCCATAGTGGTCAGTGCACATCATAGCGAATGGTTGAGTGGCCTTAGCATATCATTAGCATATTACAGTTTTATTGGTTGAACGGATGACTGGATGACTGGACACTTAGCATATTAGGCTTTTATTATATAGGATATGGAATACAGTAGGTGAGAGAGGCAGTCAAAATTAATAATTCAAAAAAGATTTCTTAATAGAATTTGTGAATATAATTTATTTTTCATCCTGGCATTTGTGGATGATATTTTATGTTCAGGTTATTAATCTTAAAGGATATATTTAGAACTACTACTCTATTAGTTTAAAATGTGTTATTAATGAATGGAGACAGTGTCCTTCTATTTTACCTTAGGACAATATTTAATTTATTGAATCAACTAATAACACTGATAAGTGTATTATGTCCAATCATATCTCGAGGCATTGGGAGAGGGAGGTGGCAATGGCTTCAGGGAGAAGGGATTATGAAGAATAATAAAATATCCTTTGGAAAATTTATGTTCCAGTTTGTTCTTTAGTTTTCTACCAATAAAGTTGAAGTGCTAAATCTCTAATTATAAACAGAGTTCCTCTTAGTTCATCAAAAGAATGGAAGAAAACAGAAGCCATGATATATATATACAACATTATTCTGTTTCTCTGCCTTTGTATAAGTTATATCACTCACTTGAATGCTGTTACTCCTCTTATTTATTCAATAACCTTTCATTATATCCATCCCTAATATTCCAAGGAAATATCAGTCAGTGCTTTTATATCCATGTTTGTTTAGAGTGGATTACCTGGTAACAGACTCTAAAACAAAGAGTTGCTTGCTCTGGGGAGCTGCATCTGTTAACATAAGGCAGGAGAAGTTAATTCACAATACAGTTGCACGTGAGGTCTAATCAGACCAGTTCTAAAGCTTTCATGTCTCTTCAGATTTGTCCCAGGATGAGGCAAGGGGACCAGCTATTTGTACCCCTGCATTATATAGTCATTGGACCCAGACTGCACCTTTAAAGACTGTGTAATCTTGGGTGGTGCAGCACCTTGCCGCTGAAGGGAACATTCAGTGAGAGATATAACTGTAAACATCTACCAGCAGCCGACAGCCCTGACAGCTAGGTGTGGGTGCACTGGCTGGGAAGAGATGTCCACGTACCACGTATCCATTAAGCCTTATAGGTAAACTGTAATTCATTCATGTAGGTGAGACCTACTTTGTGTAAGGCACCTTTTCTAGGATTTTGGAAACATTGTTAATCAAAACAGTCAAATATACTTACCCTATGGAGTTTATGTTGTATTCTATTAGGGGAGAGACAATACCAATGGCAAACATAATGAGACAGAGACAACTTTTGGAATGTTAGAAAGTGATATACGCTATAAACAAGAAGGAAAGGTAGAGCAGGACTAGGGGTTTTAAATAGTTTGGCTAAATTTTATTATTATTTAATGTAATGTTTATATATCCCTTTAGAAATTCAGTTTCTTAAAGATAGTCTTTCTATCCCCCATGCTTAGAATGAAGTCAGGGTTCAACTAGTTCCTGGAGTGAATGGGTGAGACAGAATCTGAGGATAGTCCACTTTACATAGACACAAAAGCAGAAAAAAGGGAAGAATGACCAACTGCAGTGGGCTGTGTCCTTTTGGTCATACACTGATCTGTTTGTAACTGACCAGAACATTCTGTTCAGATTAACAAGGAGGACAATGAAATTTCCTCATTTCATTCTTTTTTCTCTCACTCTTCTCTTTGGTGATCTTCATTGCCACCCACACATTCTGAGCAAAAGTGTCTTTGTGTTTAGAGTAAGTGGTTGCCTTTAGGGTATGATGAATACATACAATACCTCTCCCCAGATAAATAGACTAAAAGCATCCAGGTAGCCAAGTTTTAAAAATTTCACTATTAAAGTTTACAAGATTATAAATTAGTAAGCATTGTCCTCTCTCTACCCTAAAAGTGTGCTACCTCCTAAGGCAGTGATTGTATTTTCCTGATACGGGCTCTGCTGTGTCTGAGAGAGCTGGAACTCGAACTTCTTGATGTCTGGCTTGGAGTGGAACCTCTCGCTGTCATAGAACAAGGAGAGGAAAAGAGAGTCCGTTTTCAAAAGCAGATAAAACTAAAAATCACTTGTTTATGCTCCTAGGAAGTGACAGAGTGACTCAGCGGGAGCTCTCCCTGGAATATCTTGCACGGTGGGTCCTCCAACGTGACTTCAGACAATAAATCAGTCAGCCTCGGAATTGAAGGACCAAACAATAGCTATATTCTCGGAATAATAAAATGATTGCAATGTAGGATATACAAGCCACGTCAAGAACTTCTCTCATTTTTCTGTGGCACAATAGGTAAGCCTACAGGAAGGGGTAGAAAACTGCTCGCTCAGGAGTCACTGGTTAATAGGAATCAAAAAGAAAAATGGCATATACCTCTGTGAAAGTTCACTCTATTTCCCATATGTTGTTTACAAAATAATGAATAAATAAATCAATCCTTTAAAACAGTGTCCAAAAGTTACAATTCAATTCACTAATTATTACATATGATGAAACTAAAACATCTTTTAGTTTCATACTGTGACTAGTAAAAGAAGTGAGAAGAAAGGAAATAGTAAAAAGATAAATAGAGGTAAGGGAGAAGGGGCTAAAGAGTGCTTTAAATAATAAAGGGGTTTACAGGGAGATAGAGGAGGGTAGGATAAGAAGAGAAGTAGAAAACCAGTAACAAAGAGGAAAGTGACAAAGAGAAGAAAATGAGAAAGAAACCCTAGCTACTGGATATAGGATGATGGGGGGGTGAGGGGTTGGGGTTGGTAGAAGACAAAGAGTCTACTATCATCAAATAATAAAAGCTAAAGATGGATAAATGCTTCTGTGCCATACTGGTGCCCATTGGCTTAAGGGCACTGAACCATCATTGCTGTATCCATGCTTCCAGCACATCCTGTCAAATAGTCAATGCAACACTGGGAAATAGGCCTGCTATCATTTAAAAATACGATTTTGTAATAAATGTCTTGTTTTATTATAGAGTTCAGTAGGTTTTACTTGTGAAGAAAATGCATTTTATTTTAATGGGACCAAAACTGTTATCATTGGCTAACATATCAGTAAGGTTAAAAGTGGAATTGTCTCATTCCAAAATGCTGATAAGAAGCATTTTTAAATCACCTATTATTTTATTGGTGTTACCTTCTATTTCTTGGCAAATTACATTTGCTTTTAATCAAATTAATCCAAAAAGATGTTTTAAATGCTATAAGCTGGTTTAGAAATATAAACTATTTATCACAAGTTTACACCTCATAATTTGTCCTTATAGAACATTATAAGTGCAAAAACATAAAACAGCTTAGAATGTTTTTGTTTTGAAATAGTTATATAAAATTTATTTAAGAAAACTATAAAAAATATATTAGGGAAAAATCAAGGTTAGAAAGATGCCGGTTCTCTATAACTAATATACAGATTGAATACAATCTAAATTTTATGGAAATTGACAAGTGATTCTAAAATTAATATGAAAGTACAATGGTTCAAGAATAATAAAGACAATCTTGAAGAACAGCACATGGTATAAGGACTTTCTCTACTGATGATGAGACTCTCAAAGCTATAGTAATTAAGTGGGTAAAGTGTTTTTGGATAGACAAACAACTAGAATGGAATGGGATGGAGTGGGATAGAATGGCATGAACAGGCAGAATAGAACAGAACAAAACAGAGCAGAATAGGATGTAGAACACAAAAACATAACGATGCTATGACACTATAGAATTATGTGGAAATGATGTTCTTATTAAAAATGTTGCTGGGAAAATAAAATATTTATTTGGGGAAAAAATAAAACAAAAATTCATTCCAGCTGAATTTTAGAAGTAAAGATGAAAGAAAGCCAATAAAATTTATAAAAGTAATACAGAATAGTAAATAATCTCATGATCTAGAATCTAGAAATATAGTAATCATGTGGTTACTATATTTTTTACAGTTCAATTATTTATCACATGGTAATCCCAATGTAAGCAGCGCCCAAGTCAAAAAATAAATTTTTTCTAATAATATAGCTTCCCAATCCTCCATATTTTCAGTCTTTGAAGGAGTAACCGATCCCAAATTGGTAAGTTATTTTCACAAATGTGGAATTTTAGGAAATTAGCTTACTTTACCTTCTCTGCTCTTTTCTTTTTCTTTCTTTCTTTTTTTTGGGTACATTTGTAAGTTATAAATGAGGAAAGATAGGATTTCACAACAGTTTGTACATACAACTTCCTCATAGGTTTAATACTTTCTCTAATATATATTAGAATTTCTTAACACTTTAAAATCTAAAGATTACATATTTTTTTAAACAACAAATATACCAGGCTGAGTCAGTAACAAGTTAGATCTCTGTCCCATAGAGCATTTATTAATGTAAGTTTTCCAAATTTGGGCAATTTAGAGCTAGTATTTGCCATTATCACATAAAACAGTTTGCATCAAACCTAATGCGACCTAGTGTTTTTAGTGTATTATTTTTTTCTGAGTTCCCCTCAGACAGTGATTTGACTTCTCACATTTCTGTGGGAATGAAAATTAGATTTAAAACTGTGGTACATCTACACAATGGAATACTACGCTGCTGTAAAAAGAAAGGAACTTTTACCATTTGCAACAGCATGGATGGAGCTGGAGAACATGCTAAGCAAAATAAGTCAGTCAGAGAAAGATAAATATCACATGATCTCACTCATTGGATTATAATAATGAACAACATAAACTGATGAACAAAACAGATCCAGAGACAGAGAAGCATTGATCAGATGCTCAAACCTCAGAGGGAAGGTAGGAGAGGATGGGGGTTGGGGGGAGAGATCAACCAAAGGACTTGTATGCATGCATATAAGCATAACCAATGGACACAGACACTAGGGAGGTGAAGGCATGCGTGGGGGGGGGGCAATAGGGGGATAAAGACACATATGTAATACCTTAATCAATACAAAAAATTAATAAAAGAAAATCCACATAAAAACTATATATAAGGTTTTGATCTTATACTATGTAACACATATACCTGGGAAATTTTTGAAAGAAATATAATAAAGTGTTAATAGTGTATGTATATGGAAAAAAAAAGAACAGCTCTGTACCTGATAACTCTGACAAGGTGTGAAATGCTAAGCTTTGTATGGCTGTAATAAACATACACAAAGTTTTATTTCTTTTGTCTGAGGGCTTCAGGCTGTCTATCCTGGAGTAAAGAAATTATAATTGTATCTGTGCTCTCTAAATGCCAGCAACATGGGGAAATGCCAACTCTTTGAGTGCTACCTACACGTGGGCACTTGATTATCCAAAGACTGACAGTGTACAGGGCTCACCTGGCTGATTTTCTGAGCTTCTTTTTGTTCACTAGCTGGCACCTTTTGGAATGATATTTGAAGGAATTTAGCAAATTATAGAAATTGTATAAATGAACAGAGGAGAAACTAGTCTAAAGTAAAAGAAGTAGAAAGCAATGGTAGGTATTTTTTGTTTACTTAAATGGAAATAGTATTTTTGTCCTTATAATTTTATATCCAAAGTACATTAAAATTCTAATCTTAAGTTAAATATGATTTTAGCTTTTTGGTGAAGTCAAAAGAGCCAAACCCTATAGCTTTGTGCTTGTGGTGAAGATGTGAATATGTGACCAACTAAGGCCAATTGAGGCTGCTGTGAGTTCTGAAAGAAAAAATGAAGCCCTGGGGATGTTGCTCTACTTAGAGACATGAACACACTACCTCTGGTTCTTGGACCAGTTCTTGATTTTTTCAGCAAAAATCAAGAGGATAAGTTATGTTGTGTGGTATGACATTAATATACAAAACCAGTGCATATTCTATACATTAGCAACATGAAAATAAAATTGAGAAAAATAATTTCATTTAAAATAGCATCAGAAAGAATAAATACATTTAATCAAAGAAGTATAATGTAAGATTTATACACTGAAAACTATCTAAAATTACTGAAAAAAATTTTTAAAAGGCTAAATAAATGAAAAAACTTCTTGTGTTCCTGGGTTGGAAGACAATATTGTTAACATGGCAGTACTCCCTGCTTTAGTTTTCTTCTTGCTGCTATAACAAATTACTGTAACTTTAGTACTTTAACACAATACAAATTAGTCTCTTCCTCTGGAGGTTAGAGACTCTCCAGAGAACTCCAAGAACATAGGTCTTATAGGCTAATATCCACATGTTGGCAGAGACAGCTCATTCTGGAGCCTCCTGGGGAGAATCCTTTCCTCACCTCTTCAAGCTCATATTCCTCAGGTTGTGGCCACATCACTTTGATCTGTTTCCATCATTACAGTGCCTTGACTATAGTCAAGTCTCCTGCCTCCCCTCTTATAAGGACATTTATGATCATATGGGGTCACTATGCTAACCCAGGAAAAGTTGATGATACTTAATCACAACTGTAAAGTCCCTTTTGCCATGAAAGAGAACATATTCACAGTTTCTGGGGATTCAGGTATGGACATATTTAGAAGGAGGGCGTTATTTAATATCACATCCCAAAGTTAATCTACAGAATCTGGGCAACTTCTGTCCAAATTCCAACTGCCTTTGCTACAAAAATAGAAAAGATGATTCTAAAATTTATTGGGAAATGCAAGGAACAATCTCTAAAACGAACAAAGTTAGAAGACTCAAGTCTCTTAATTTCAAAATTACAAAGCTTCAATATTCAGGACAGTATAGGACAAGAGAATTAAGATTCCAGAAGTAAACCCACACATCTATGGTTAATTGAATTTCAACTAAGTTGCTACACCATTGGGAAAAGAGTCTTCAACAAATAGGCGGAAAGTACTGGATATCCACAAGCAGATAATGAAGTCAGACTGTCTATCACACATGATATAAAGAAAATTAGCTCAAAATGGCTAAAAGGCCTAAATATGAGAGCTAAAACTATAAAACTATTGGAAGAACACATAGGTTCCTTAGAAGAACCCAGGATAAATCTTTGTGTCTTTGGACTGGGCAATAGTTTCTTAGATTTGACACTGAAGGCACAAGCAATCAAATAAAAATAGATACATCTGGCTTTATCAAACTTAAAAACTTGTGAGTGTCTAAGGACACTATCAAGAAAATGAAAAGACAAACTACAGAATGAGAGAAAATACCTTAAAACCATGTTTTTAAAACACTGATAAGGGTTTTATATCTATATAAATTACTCTTACAACTCAACAAAAATAGCCTAACTTAAAAATAGGTAAAGGACTTGAATAGACATTTCTCCTAGTTTAGAAAAGGCCAATAAAGGCACTTGAAAATATACTCAATGCCATAAGTCATTACGACCATGTAAATCAAAATTACAATGAGCCATCACTTCATACCCACTAAGGTGGCTGTAGTAATAATTTAAAAGAGGAAAATAAGTGTAGAGAAATTGATACGTACATTGCTAGTGGTAGTGTAAAATGGTGTAACTGCTATGGAAAACTTAGTTCATCAAAAAGTTAAACATAGAGTTATCATATCATCCAGAAATTCCACTTCTATACACTCAAGAGAATTAAACATTTTTCTCACATGATGTTTATAGCAGCATTATTCGTAAGAGCCAAGATATGGAACCAATCCAATTGCCCATCAATAATGAAGTATAAACAAAATGTGATATGTACATACAATGAAATGTTACTCATAAATAAAAAGGAATCAAGTACTAATACATGTTACAAGATGGATGGACCTTGAAAACATTATGGTAAACAAAGAAGCCAAACACAAAAAGCCATATATTGTGTGATTCCATTTATCTGAGATATCCAAAATTGGTAAATCCATAGAGAAATAAAGTAGATTAATGATTGCTGGGAACCCAAGAGAAGGAGGATGGGAGTGACTGATAATTGGCATAGGATTTATTTTTAGAGTGATGAAAATATTCTGGAATTAGATAGTGGTCATGTTGCACAACTTTGTGAATATACTAAAAACGTATACTCAGTCTGTTATACCTTGTTATAGCAATCTGAACTGACTAATACATTATGGAATGAAATAGAAGAAGAAAAATGGGAAAAAATAAGTCCAGGGAACAAGCAATATATTTGTTTAATAGAACAGAGTCTAGATCAGAGAGAGATTTAAAAAGGGAACTGGAATTATGATTTTAGTTGTTTGATTTTTTTTAATTAAAAATACTTCCATGGACAACAAATATACTGCAGATGGACCATAATATTGCTCTGTTTATCAAGGTCTCTTTAATTATTTTGTAAAGATAAAACTACAGTAGGATAGATATGCTTATTAGTTTTATTCATCTAGGAGTCATAGAAAGAATGTTTTCATTTTATGTATTGGGATATAACTATGTGCACACAATTTATAATGTCCTTTAGGAAAATACAATGTAGCAGCAAAAAAAGGATCTGTTGAATTATTTCAGTTTGAAACCATTGTTTTACTTATTTTATTTTTTTGTAAAAAACTGGCTAATTCAGAATGAGAATTCAGGGTGAGTAAGCGGTAAAGATCTGATGATTAATGAGACAGAAAATAAAATACAGGGCAAAAGAAGAGCCTTGCCAGTGGTAAGGGGGATGGCCAATTGCAATAAGAGAGAATTCTCTGCACGCTTGAGAATAAATCCCCCTTCCATAATGAGCCAGCCACTGAGATCCAATGTTATTTGGCTATTCCTTTAGGTACATGCCATTTTACAGGCTAGCAAAGAATAACAAACCCGGATGAGTCAATAAACATATTAGAATAATAAGCTGTTAGGTTTTTACAAATAGTAGAGTTTCAAATAGAGATAAATTCAGGCTTATATACATCCTGACTTCTTTCTCCAAGTATATACTACTTTACCCTCATGCCAACTACATTCTTTTCTGGTCTTTACGGGGCGTGTGACTTTTCATTTCTGTTCAAAGTGATTCTGCCATAAAGCATTGTTCAGGACTTTGTTTTAGATTTATTTGTCTTCTAAACTCAGCACCAATACCTACGTGAACTAGAACTAAGTGATTTACCCGCGTAAACCTTACGCTCTCCTCTGTAAATGTAAATAATAACATTTGCCTCAGAAACAAAGACTTCTGAGATTTAAAAGACAGGTGATTAAATTAGATAATGCCTGTAAAGTGCTTCATGGAGCACCTGAAAGAGTAAGCACTCAACTCATGACATTACACAGCTAGTATTTTCTCAATTCCATAATCAGAAATCACATCTCTCCTTTATTCTCCATATGCATTAAACCTAGCTGACTTCTACACATTGTTCTCACCAGGCACTTACATGAATAACCTAAGCCTTGTTCTTTTCCAGTAATTGCTGTGATCTCTTGAACTCTTTCCACTCACCTGTATTTCACAATCACTGTCCTTGACTTGGCACCATCTCAATTCCTTCCCTCCTTCTAATTCCCTTCTATCAAAATCTGATCTATCACTCTTCCGGCTTTATGATTAAATAATTTGGGCAGATTCCTTTCAAAGTGCCAGATAACTAGCCATGCGCTCTGCAGTCCTTGTGCTTCATTGTTGGGCAGTGGAAACTAAAAGGCTAACCATGAGGCACCGGAAGTCCTAAAAAGGGTTTCCTATGGAACTGCAGAGACCTGCGATTCCTCACTGAAATCAGAGTACCTTGCTCTCACAACTTACTCCTCACATACTGTCTTTTCCCAAAATTCTGGTAATAGGTCAAAGAAATCTGGAAACCACAAATGAGCATCTTACAATGCATTCAAATGTCAAACAAATACTGGTACTATTTATGTAGTGCTGTTTTCCTGGGGAATTTCTCAAACATCAATGCTCAGTCATCACCTGGAGTTGCTATTTAAAATGCAGATTCCTAGTTCATTTGATCTGTAAAAATCATCAAGTGAATTTAATGTTAAGTAATTCATGCAACATACTTTGAGAAATGCTGCCCAGAATACGGTGAGTCAGGGTTCACATCTTAAGGAAAGAAAGCAAAAACCCCAAAGATGAACATATACATGACAATCACAACATATTATATAACCAATTTATGAATTATGCATTTATAAAAACAAATGCCTTTTGCTTGCACCTTAAACAAGTTTACTCTGTATCTTGAGCATTCATCCAATTTCCATTTAAACGAGGTAAAATAAAGCAATCCTTTGCTTAACTCAAGGAGTGCTTTCTTGGAGCACTGGGAAAGGAAAGTGCCATGAGCAGAAGCCAGTTCCTGTGAGAAACGATATAAAATCTGGGGATTCACACCTTTTTTATGAATTACAATCCACTGGTGGCTTTGCTCTTATTATCTTTATGAAATAGTTTGCTTTCACCGAGATTTTCAGAAAAAGAAAATCTCTGAGAGATCGATTCTCAAGACATCAGAAGAAAATACCATTAACCACTCAGACACTTCAGGCAATAGGCAAAGTCCACTAAATGAGACACGTTTTCCTGCGGAAGAACCTCATTAAAATGTCTCATGTAGGTGCTTCAAGGAAGAAACTGCTAGGTGACAAAATGATTTCGATATTATGAAAGTTCATTGAAAAAGGATTCTGTCTGTAATGAGATGGGGGTGCATGACCCATGGAAGTACTAGAGCCAAAGAATTGGCCATGGCAAAAGCATTGAAAATAAAAGCAAGACTGTGATAATAACCTTAGAAACCAGTTATGTCTCTGGCAATCGAAAGAATGAGCAAACCATCAGGAAGAATGAGAAAAATATAGGACAAAGCGCATAAATGGTGGTTTTCTTTAAACCGTTTCTCTCTCTCTCTCTCTCTCTCTCTCTCACACCCACACCTCATGGTAGACCACATTTTATATTTTCATATAGTTTTTTTTTGTTCAGTTGCACAACTTCCTTTTAGGGGTTACTTCCATGCTTCACTAATCATTTCATTTATTTTTTAAAAATATATTTTGTTGATTTTTTACAGAGAGGAAGGGAGAGAGATAGAGAGTTGGAAACATTGATGAGAGAGAAACATCGATCAGCTGCCTCTTGCACACTCCCTACTGGGGATGTGCCCGCAACCAAGGTACATGCCCTTGACCGGAATCGAACCTGGGACCCTTTAGTCCGCAGGCCGACGCTCTATCCACTGAGCCAAACCGGTTAGGGCTAATCATTTCATTTATATATTTTTTATTTATTTGCTTTAAAATGCAACAGAGATCAATAAAAATTCAAAGTATTCAAATACCTTTTCTTTTCATAGACACATAAAATCTTGATCTTTTGAAATCTGGCTTTTATTTTCAACTACCTCTAAAACCTCTGCTAAAGTTAATGTTCTTTTCTGGACAAGATTAATATTTTGATTAGGCTTTGTATAAAACACCCTTTTTAAAAAAGTTAGTCACCTCCTTCCTTCTGAAAAATTGTTTTAAATCTTAATTTGGCCTCTTCCTCTTTGACTCACTTAGCTTTATTTTCTTAAATAGAATGTTTTCCTTTCTTTTTTATTTTTTTTTCCTTTTTATTGAATTTATTGGGGTGACACTGGCCAACAAAATTATACAGGTTTCATTTGCACAATTCTACAACACATCATTGATACACAGTATTGTTGTTTACCACCATGGAGTCTTTGTCCATCACCATATATCTTCCCTACACCTTCCTCCCTCTTCTTCTACTCCTACTCCTGGCAATCACCATATCCTTGTCTGTGTCCATGAATATTTTCCCTTTTATATATCTTTTTGCTCAATCCCTTTACCCCCCAATCCCAACAGTTGTCAATCTGCTTTTTATCTCTGAGTCTGTCTCTATTTTGCTTCTTAGATCATTTTGTTCATTAGATTCCACATGTAAGTGAAACCATATGGTACTTGTGTTTTTCTGACCGGGTTATTTCACTTCGCATAATGCTCTTTGGGTCCATCCATGCTGTCCCAAAAGGTAAAATTTCCTTCTTTTTACATTGTGTAAATGCACCACAGCTTTTTATCCACTCATCTATTGATGGGCATTTAGGCTGCTTCCAAATCTTGGCTATCCTATATAATAAATAGCTAATATGGTAATTAGACCAAACAGCAGAGCAACCATCTGGACAACGTTCCACACAAACTTCCGGATGAAGCCGGGGCTGCGAGGGCGAGTTGAGGTATCCTATATAATAAATAGCTAATATGCTAATTAGACCAAATAGCAGAGCAACCATCTGGACAACGTTCCAGACAAACTTCCCGATGAAGCCGGGGCTGTGAGGGCCAGTTGAGGCAGCGAGGGCCAAGCCCCTTGCACGAATTTCATGCATGGGACCTCTAGTTGTAAACACTGCAAGGAACATAGGGGTGCATATATTCTTTCAAACAGTATTTCAGGTTTCTTCTGATAAATTTCTAGAAGTGGAATCACTGGGACATAAGGCAGTTCCATGTTTAATTTTTTTGAGATAAATTCATACTGCTTTCTACAGTGGCTGCACCAATCAGCATTTCCAGCAACAATGCATAAGGATTCCATTTTCTCCATATCCTTGCCCGTACTTGTTGTTTGTTGATTTACTGATAATAGCCATTCTGACAGGTGTGATGTGATATCTCTAATCATTTTAATTTGCCTTTCTCGGATGATTAGGAAGATTGAGCATCTTTTCATATATCAATTGGCCATCTGCATGTTCTCTTTGGAGAAGTGTCTATTCAGGTCCTTTGGCCATTTTTTAATTTGATTGTTTGTTTTTTGGGTGTTGAGTTTTATAAGTTTTTAGTAAGTTGGATATTAACCCCTTATCAGATGTATCATTTCATAATATGTTCCCCCATTCAGTGGGTTGTATTTTTATTTTGTTGATGGTTTCCCTTTGTTTATTTTTCTTTCCTTTCCTTTCCTTTTCTTCTCTTCCCCTTCCTCTTTTCCTCCATATTCCTTTCTTCCTTCCTTCATTTTATTTTCTTGTGTTGAGTTTTATAAGTTTTTTATTAAGTTGGATATTAACCCCTTATCAGATGTATCATTTGATAATATGTTCCCCCATTCAGTGGGTTGTATTTTTATTTTGTTGATGGTTTCCCTTTGTTTATTTTCCTTTCCTTTTCTTCTCTTCCCCCTCCTCTTTTCCTCCATCTTCCTTTCTTCATTTTATTTTCTTTCTTGACCTTCCTTCCTTCCTTCCTTCCTTCCTTCCTTCCTTCCTTCCTTCCTTCCTTCTTTCTTCCATGGTTTATGCATTAACAAGTCTGTTGATTATTTTTGTTTTTTAGCATTATTGATATCTACCATACTTTTCTGTTGCTGTATTTAAGACTAAATCTATAACTCTCATAAACTTACATCTAAGCCATTATATGGCATTTTTTCCTGATTCCTTTGCCTACAAAAGTGAAGAGTCCAGAAATTAAGTCTTATGAGAACACATGAGAGCATGGAGACTGTCAAAAGAAGAGATAATTAAGGAAAATAATATTACTTCTCATCTCCCTTCCAACTCTGGCATTCCATGATATCTACTTTTATTGTTCATATTCATGCTTGCACTATATTTACATTTTTCTATACTCTTATTTAATTTTCCCAACTCACCAGGAAACAAAAGAGAAAGACCACAGTATTGTGGGATACTGTCAAATGATAGCTTCTCTAAACATCACCAAATTAAGCTGTTGATAAGACCAAGCAAGGAGAGTAGTACCTTGACAAAGTCTCAGTTGTGTGTTGGAGGGAAAGAGCAAACTTGAGATAATAAATAAGATTTTGAAGTCTGATGTAAGATGGATCTTCCAATGCTGGGACTGGGCTTATCTATAATAATAAAAGCATAATATGCTAATTAGACCAGACAGCCGAACAACCTTCCGGATGTCATTCCAGACGAAGCCGTGGCGGCGGAGGCTGAGGCAGAGGTGGTTGGGGGGGATCAGGCAGGCAGGCAAGCAGTTAGGGGAGGTCAGGCAGGCAGCAGAGTGGTTAGGGGGGATCAGGCTGGCAGGCGAGTGGTTAGGGGCCATCAGGCAGGAAGGCAGGTGAACAGCTAGGAACCAGTAGTCCCGGATTATGAGAGGGATGTCCAACTGCCAGTTTAGACCTGATCCCATAGGGATCCCTGTGGATCGAGCTTAAACAGGCAGTCGACATTCCCCGAGGGGTCCTGGATTGTGAGAGGGTGTATGCCAGGCTGAGGGAACCCCTGTCCCCCGTGTTCGATTTTCGTGCACTGGGCCTCTAGTATTGAATAAGGTGATAAAGTTTAGGTTTGGTAGGTGTAGCAAGATGACAGTTTTGAGTCAAGGTGTCCCCAGAGTTAGGGTATAAACTCTCTTTTGATGCTTTTTATTAAATAATTGAGTCTTCTTTCAAGAAGGTCCTTGGGAGAACTATAAGTCATTTGCAGTTTTTATCATCCCAGGCATGGATTTTCTGAAATAGTACAGTTATATTTTATGTTGAACTATTTTCATAAAGACTCTTCGTTTCTTCATGTAGAAGATTTTAAAACACATATAAGGTTTTAAAACATATTACAACTGCAAAAGTAAAATTTATGAGGCATAAAATATTTCACTTCCTGGAAACAGGTGCTTCTGTTTTTCTACTAACCCCAAGAAATGTGTTTTCAGCAGTTTCTTCATATAAGAGAAGTGCATATTTAAATCAAAAAACACCAGCTCAAGTGCCTAGATGGGCCAGGGCCAAAACATTAACTTGTCAAGATGTGGGTTCCACATAATGGTTGGTAAGGACTGTGGAAACCAAGGAGATAGAATACTTTCTCCAGTTAAATGTATTTGTATCTAAATTAAAACATTTTAAACTTTGTTCTGGTCAAATAGAATCTACTTGTGGCCAGCTTCTACCTGTAGGCCAACATTTTGCAACCTTTTTTCAGTTGGAATGATGGTGAAGATCCTACAGATGTTTGGTGCTGAGTATAACTTCAAATGATTTATGAAGGAAATGCTTGAAAGAGGTCTACCTAGTCACATAGCAACAAATATGTGCAGCCCCAACCAGCGGTGGGCAAACTTTTTGACTCGAGGGCCACAATGGGTTCTTAAACTGGACTGGAGGGCCGGAACAAAAGCATGGATGGAGTGTTTGTGTGAACTAATATAAATTCAAAGTAAATATCATTACATAAAAGGGTACGGTCTTTTTTTTTTTTTAGTTTTATTCATTTCAAACGGGCCGTAGTTTGCCCACGGCTGGTATAGACAGAGCCTTGTGACTAACACCACCCACAGTTAATAAAACGGGTTAAGTTCCACAAAGCTCTATATAGTGACATGGAGAACCATAATGCCAATCTAAGAGTTCAGAACAAAATAGAGGATCAATAGCCACAATTACACTTGAAAAAAATCACTTATTTTTTTCTTTTGATTAAGGAGGCCATTTCTTCTTGAGCAAAATAAACAGAATTTCACAATTACTTTTATTTTCACATATTTTGTTTGTCTTTCAACACTGATAAGTTTTCAAAAACATTTGAGAGATTGTGCCTTTTCACAAAATCATCATCCTTCACTATAGATTTGAAAGGAGAAAAGTAATTGGGGGAAAAAAAATGTTGGCAAGTCTCATCAATAAGCTGATGAAGTCAGTCACTGCTCTCCAGCATGACTCCTGGCATGAATGCTTAAATGATCATTAGGTTCTTGGTGTCAGTGATCTTGCTCTTCTGGTATATGCAGCTTTAGGAATTATATGTGACATCATGATTGTATTCTGTAGCAGGAAAGGCTGCAGGGATCTGCTCTGTCTGAGCTCAGTCTCATTGGCATCAGCAAGAAAACCTCTAAAAGACTGCAAAGGACAGGCTGCCAGCCAAAACCTCAAGCAGAATTAAAATATAGTATAAAAATATAGTAAACCCAATTAAACAGAGATTGTTAGTGGAGGTAATTTGTTAATCATGTGAGTGCCCCTGCTCCCAGGTCACTGTTCATTTAGGATGCGGGCTGATCTAGAAAATCATACAGGCCATACGTAGTTCTGTTACGAGTGTTAATCATTGGGCCCCGTATGGTTAAATGTGTCTAATATCCCATTTAAGATGACCCATTTCAGGACAACTGGGAAAATACATCCTGCAGGTTCATCTGCCAACTGCGCAATCTGCACCTTTTGGATACTCTGGCCTTAGCATTTTCTCCTAGCCTCCTTGAAATGTGGAAAAGGCAAATATGCACATCTTCAGCAAAAATAATTTTAGCCATGTAACTGATTCATCATGATCCATTTCCAATAGGAAAGCTAACTCTACTTTTGAAGTTTAGTCATGCAACACAGGCTCTCAATAGGCCAGCCTCAGAGTATAGGGAGTAGTGGAAAGGTGGGCAAAAAGGTTGGTAGCTGTCATTCTAAGCCAAGGAACATCTATTAGAGATGCATGCATTCGCTAATCTGCCTGCACTCAGAAGGCTGCAGAATGTCTCCTGAATAATGTACAAAGGAAGTAGAAAGCACTGCTGCTTCATGGTGCCCCCCACTCCTTAAACTGACCTGTCATCTGAGGTCACTTCACCTTCCTCAGGCTTCTCCTTACAGTGCTGGCCCTGGTACCCATTAAATGAAGTCAAATCAGTCTTCCCTATGTATTAGAGTGCACTGTGTTGAAAGCATTCCTCATTTACCTGCTTTTTGGTGATATAAGGTATCCATATTTCTCAAATACTTTAGAGCCAAGTGGAAGCATTCCATCACTGAAAATAAATTTTAATGACTGTGAAGTGAACCATAGAGAACAGTACCAAAGTGGTGTTCTCCGACTTATGAATAGGCCAGAACAAAAACACATACATAATTGACAGGAAACTGAAGGAGATAAATAATACAACTTTCTATTATTTCTATTTATACATTTAGATTCTACTAGGCATTTCATTTGGACAATAGGTCTGGAATTCATCTATTTTAGATCTGAACTAGAATGACATAATATAAGTTTTGGAAAAAAATTGGGAGCATCTAATTAACTCATCAATTCATAGATTACACAATACTTTAATGTGATAATCAGATACTATAATTCAAGGGAAGGACCAACTAACTCCCTCACAGAATTTACTTGGTCATTTTACTCTACCATTCTGTCCAAAACACCACTGTACTGAAGGCCAAGAATCTTTGTCTTCTCAATGTTAAGCCTACTGTTGAGTCTACTGTAGTCGCTTTTCTGAACATGTCAAGAAGGAAGAAGCCAGGGAGGAAAAGTCCCAAATCCTAACTGTAACAAGTACCTTGAGGTTATAAATATGAAAGCAAATTATCAGTTAAATGCACAGTATGACCAAAAACATCACATTCCTATTAAAACAGAAAATGCATAGAAAAATAACCACTGAATTCAGATTTCTCAACGTATAATTTGGGAGTTACCTGTATCAGATTCACCTAAGTGTCCCAATTTAGGCTTATTGAAGCAGAACATCTATTACTGGGGGGTCAGGGATGTACATGTTCAATGCTTTCATAGATGATTCATATTCACACTAAAGTTTGAAAAACACTTTATTTTGCAGTTAAGTCTCTAGCAAGTGTCCTCAAATAATTTCTAGCAAGAAACTTCTTTTACCTTAAATAAACAACTAGATGTGTGAACAGAAATGATAACAGTAAATGCCTGTGTAGAGGGGACATTTCAACCAATCAGAGTTGGAATTCATATGCAGGAGGGGACAGAGAAACAGTGACCACCACTTCTGGCTCCAGGGTTGTCTCTTACCTGGGCAGGATACTCCAGGGAGCCACAGGAAGTTGGGCATAGCAGCAGTTCTCATCCATAATAGTTGCCATTGTCCCTGATATTTTACACAAAGATGTTTCCTTGATGCTATGAATTACAACTGACTCCCCGTCCCTAGAGGGAGCCATTTTTCCCTTTTTTCAATAAAAAATAACCAACTCTTTTTTTCCTGTTGGCTGGACTTTGCATTGCAGATTTCAAATTATCCCATAGTCTCTAACTATGTTAAAGGATTAAAGTTAAAACATCTATCACTATAAAGGGAACCCTGTTTAAGTGTAGACATATATACAGCATTTAAAAAAAATCTACAGTGTTTATTTATTTAGTTTTATTTACCTTCCTAACATTTTATTTGGGGGCTTCATTGAGGTATAATTGACAAGTGATAAACTATCTATATATATATAAAAGCCTAAGTGACCAAACAACTGAACGACCAAACGATTGGTCAACCAGTTGCTATGGTGCACACAGACTATCAGGGGACAGATGCTCAAGGCACAGGATCAGGCTGCCTCCTGTCTGGATTGGGCCTATGGGGATCGATCGAAACCAGCTATCTGACATGCCCCGAGGGGTTCTGGATTGCGAGAGGGTGCAGGCCAGGCTGAGGGACCCCACCGGTGCACAAACTGTGCACCAGGCCTCTAGTACACATATAAGTGTACAATTTGATAAATTCTAACATCAGTATACAACCATTAAACCATCACCACAATTAAGATACTAAACATATCCAGCAACTTGTAAAATTTTCATGTGTCCTTTTGTAATATTCTCCTTCTCTTCACTCATTCAAGCTTCCCTCCCCTTACATACATTCAATTACCCGTAAGTTTTCTGTCATCGTGGATTAGCTTGTTTTATCTAAAGTTTTATTTAAATGAAATCATACAGTATGCACCCTTTACCATCTGGCTTCTTTCATTCAACATAGTTGTTTTGATGTTTATCTATTATATATTAACTAGAGGCCCGGTGCATGAAATTTGTGCACTGGTGGGAGGGGGCCTTCAGCCCACCCTGCACCCTCTCCAATCTGGGACCCCTCAGGGGATGTCCAACTGCCAGTTTAGGCCCGATCCCATAGCCCACCCTAAACCGGCAGTTGGACATCCCTCTCACAATCCAGGACTGCTGGCTCCCAACCGCTTGCCTGTCTGCCTGATTGCCCCTAACCGCTTCTGCCTGCCAGCCTAATCACCCCCTAACCACTCCCCTGTCAGCCTGATTGATGCCTAACTCCCCTGCCGGCCCGATTGCCCCCAACTGCCCTCCCCTGCTGGCCTGGGTGCCCCTAACTGCCTTCCCCTGCTGGCCTGGTCCCCCCAACTGCCCTCTCCTGCTGGCCTGGTTGCCCCTAACTGCCCTCCCCGGCTGGCCTGGTTTCCCCTAACTGCCATCCCCTGCCAGCCATTGTGTGGCTGTGGGCGCCGCCATCTTTGAGGGCATGGCAATCAATTAGCATATTTCCTCCTTATTAGCTGTGGGCACTGCCATCTTTGTGATGGTGTGAGGGTCAATTAGCATATTCCCTCTTTATTAGATAGGATGGTTCATTTCTTGTTGTCATGGTATACCACACCATGTAGAATGTACCACACCATGTAGAATGTACCACAGTCTACTTAAACATTCATTTCTTGATACATTTGGATTGTTTTCAGTTTGGGGTTATTATAAATAAGCTTCTATGAACATCTGTGTACAAGTCTTTAAATGGGTATATTATTTCTTTTCTCTTGGCTAAATTCCTTGCCTGCATCAAATGACAGAGGTGTATTTAATATAAAAAGCTGCCAAATTGTTTTTCCAAAGTGATTGTACCATTTTACATTCTAACAGGTGTATGTGAGTTTTAGTTCTTCCATATCCTCACCATTTAATGGGCTGCTTTTTAATTTTAGCAATTTTTATAATTGTCTAATGGTATTACATAATGGTTTTCACCACATTTCCTTGATTACTGATGATGTTGAGCATCTTTTTGCTTCTTCCCCACTTATATACTAGTAGCTTCTTTGGTGAGGTATCTGTTCAAATATTTTGTCCATTTATTTTGGGATATCTTCTTTACCTATTGAGTTAGAGAGTTTGTTATGCATTATGGAAAAAAAATCCTTTATCATTTATGTGCCTTGCAAATATTTTCTCCCACACTGTGCAGCTGTCTCTTCGTTGTCCTAAGAGTATTTTTTTTAAGAGCAAAGTTTTAGTTTTAATGATGTCTTATCAATGTTTTCTTTTTGGGGTCATGCTTTTGGTGTCACATCTAAGAAATTGTTGCCTAACCAAATGTCACACATACTTCCTCCTATGTTTTCCTCTATATGTTTTATATTTTTAGGTTTTTCATTTATGTCTACAATCCTTTTTGAGTGTGCTTGCTTGTCTGTTTGGTGTGCCAAATGAAGTATAAATCAAAGGACAAATGACTGCTTTGGAGCAAAGCCTAACTTTCTTTAGGCAGGATTCGTGGCATTGTTATGCATCAGGGATATTAATAAAGATACAAAGTCTATATGTAGTGACAGAGGCTGAATCTAAACTACAACCATGAAGTTTATGAAGACAGGAACACAGGCTCTTTCAAGTTATAGTCATGCATCTTTTCTTATTTCTACCAAAAGACAGATTTTTACATTCCTCTTGCCCTGATCCTGATGGAGGTATTTGTAGAAAGCTGAGAACCAGAACTGCACCTTGATACTCATAATTAATATAAACTCTCCATCTCCTACACTGTTGAAACAGAAGTCTTTCACCTCTTGTCTTTCATCCTTGCAGTCTGCTAACCTACACACTGAAATATCATAGGAAAATGGGGTGCTCAGGACTGGGGGCATCAGTGTATGTTCCCATACTCTGATGTGAAACAAAGGGAGGATGGAAAACACTCCTGCCACAATTATGAAAACACAAACCTAGCAATTTATACATTATTTATGAATTATTTTAAAATATTTAACTGTGTACAGATATTCAGCTGTGGCCAAAATAGCATTTTCATTAAAGAAATTAAGTGTTAATGGGAAAATGTTCAGACCCACATTGTTAAGTGAAAAATTCAGGTACAAAGCAATATGTTGAGTTATGAGGTCACTTTGTAAAAAAAAAAAAAAAAACTATGCATATTAAAGGACTGGAACTGTATACAAAAAAAATGATTAAAAATATATCTCCTAGTGGTAACAAAGTGATTTTTAAAATTTAATTCAGTGTGTGTGTTTTATTTTTATTTAAAAATATTTTATAACAAATATTTTGCTTCATAAAATTATTTTATATGAAGTAACTAAATTGCCTTAAAAGTCATAATGGCTCTAAGTGGTTTGGCTCAGTGGATAGAGCATCGGCTTGCAGACTGAAGGGTCCCAGGTTTGATTCCGGTCAAAGGCACATGCCCGAGTTGCGGGCTTGATCCCCAGTTGGGGATGTGCAGGACGCAGCCAATCAATGATTCTCTCTCATCATTGATGTTTCTATCTCTCTCTCCCTCTCCCTTCCTCTCTGAAATGAATAAAAATATATTTTTTTAAAAAGTCATAATGGAAAAACATTGGCAATTATATAAGGAGAAGTTCGTGAAAACCTGCTAAGCAGAAAATTTTCTTTAGTAAAATGTTCACTACCTATGTCAGCAAGTGATCTCTACTGTGGGCTACTAATGGTGATGTGAAAAACAGAATGCTTAAAAGACATCCTTTAAAACATAAAATTCTACAAGATTCCACCTTTATCACTTGTCATTTGGATTGCTCAGCTCACTTAAGTCCTTCTTAGAATTCCAAAAGGGTTGTTGCTGGAGGAGAAGCTCCCGCATCATTATTTAATACCCCTCTGTGTCTTCCCACGTTTGAGCCTGTAAAACAATTCTGTTCTCAGACACTGAAGATGAACTCCTGGGGTTGAACAAAGGGATTCACTTGTCTCACCAGAAATTCAGAGTTGTTATGAAAAAGAAATACCACTTCCCTCGGTAATAGATTAGCCATGAGTCACAGCATCACACTGGCTCCATCATAATCTAACACTTCATGCCTCAGACAACAACTTGATTTGTCAAGGGAATACCCCTGTGAGGGCTGCCAATAGTATCGACGCCCACTGAAGAGGATATAATTAAGCCCTCTGTGAGCTAATTTCATTTTCTTTTTTAACAATGTAGGGTGAAATAGAGAGAAGATGCTAAGAATCCTTGCTCTGCCCAAATCCGGAGCAAGACTTTCACTTCTCTTTGACCTGATGAAGGATATTTAGAGATATCTAAGCAGCCTTTCCTCACGTACCTCACTCTCACAGCATAGCTTTCTGTTGCTACCAACTAAGCACCATCAGGTAGAGCAGTTTCTTTCAAATTAATGGCAGAGAAGCTCAGTGCTTCGTGTTTGTTCTCTGCTTTTATTATGGCTTGAGGACAGAGAAATTGATTCTTATCCACTCTCCCACTCACTGTGAGCAGTTTGGAGTAAAGGTATTTGTCCACTAGAGTAATTTCTTATAAGCTTGTTATTTGCTTGGGAATACATCCATTATCCAAAAATTGGAAGACTAGGAAGCTGAATAAGGCCGTATTTTTAGTTAAAATAAATATCCTATATAATAAAGAGCTAATATGCAAATGGTCATCACACACTCACGCCATAACGGCTCAGACACTCAACACTGGGGAGAGAGGAATGGGGACCAGCCAGGCACAAATGAGCTTGTGAGAGAGGAATGGGGACCATCCAGGCTGTGGCCCGGGAGAGGGACAGCCGCTTGCCCCACGGTCCCGGGTGCCAGTGCCTGTGGCTGCAGCCCAGGTGAAGCTGCCCACCCATGGTCCCCTGCGGCTGAAGCCAGACCGCGCAAAGTCGGCACAGGTCCTGGTTGCCTGCGGCCAGCTAAAGGGAAGGAAGCCCAGGTGCCTGTGACTGGCCTGGGGAGGGAATCCTGGGTCCCGGGTATGGGGCGAGGCAGAGGCAGTTAGGGGCAATCAGGCATGCAGGCAGAGTGGTTAGGGGCGATCAGGCAGGCAGGCAGGCGAGTGGTTAGGAGCCAGCGGTCCCGGATTGCGAGAGGCAGTTGGATATCCCCTGAAGGGTCTGGATTGGAGAGGGTGCAGGCTGGGCTGAGAGCGCCTCCCTCCCACCCCCCCAGGCTGTGCACAAATTTCATGCACCAGGCCTCTAGTATGTATATATAT
>NW_005369870.1:1561791-1589442 GCF_000412655.1 Myotis brandtii | reverse complement strand
GAGAGAGAGAGAGAGAGAGAGAGAAATAGAAGATTAATAGTAATCTTAATCATTCCCATATTTGGGCTAACTTCTGAAGTTGTATAAGGCAAATTTTCTACTAGAACAAAGAAATAATCTCTATTTCCAAAATTATCGTCACCTTTGACATTTATCTACCTCCCAAATCTAAGTCTAATTGCTTTCTTTTTTTTTTTTTTTTTTCACATTGTTATTCACTTTATTCCTTTAAAAACTCTTTTTAATATTAAAAAATAAGAGGTTCTTCCTCACCACAATTCCAGATAACATTAGTTAGACTTTTGGCCTTAGTTACTTTATTTTTTTTTTTAAGTCTAATTGCTTTCAAAACACAGGGAAAGAGTTCATTATGTATGTGTTACATGTATTGATCAAAAACATTAGTTGGAGAATGAAGGGGTCAACAAAGATTATCTTGACTTCTATCTGAACTGATATCCAGTAAGATAAGCACATTGATTTAGTGACTTTTACCTCTCTAACCCTTGGCCCCATCCCTGGAGGGATGCATGGGTGACACCTCATGTCAGAGCCTGTGTCCAGCGCAGGGTGGAAATAGTCCCTGCACAGAAGCCCTGGCAGTGTGGTGGGCAAAACCAAATTGGTTAGTAGGGAGGAGGAGGAAGAGGGTTATTGAAATATGTTTTAAATTTGTCATCTATTGTCAGAGCCTATCCAGGTGTTAATTTTGCCCCTGGAGTACATCTTCAGGTCAGAGGTCCCAACAATATCAAAAGTACAGTCAGGGCTGGTAAACAAAGCCAACCAAGGCTGAATTTGTTCATGAGAAAAGGCACAGAGTGAATGGAATATACAGATCCTCACTTTCCCTTCCTGACTATTTTATTCTCCCTTTCCCTGACTTCCCATTTTCCCTGATTTCCAGAACCTTTAAGCTATGAGGAAGTATTATCTCATGAACCACCTATTTTTATGTACAAGTGTTTAATGTTTTATCATAAGATCATTGGAATTTTCAAAAGGAACAAATGAAGAAAAATACAAAAAAAGAAAAAAAAAGAAAAGGAATTCAGATGTGGGTCAGGGGGAACTTGGGGAGATAGAGGATTTCTCTATTTCCCTGATGTATGAGGTCTGCTGTCATGTCCTAGTTCACTCCTGTGGTGTTTTATTCTAAAAGCTAATATATACACAAGAATTTGGAGGCCACGCATTGAATGCAGAGAGAAAAGTTGAGTTAGGAGATTTCTCTGTCATCAGTCAAAAGTGTCTGAATAAATTGGGAATTCTCTAAAGATTCCTTGCAAGTAGCAGAATACCAGATTAAAAGTGGTTTAAGCAAACACTGACTTGTTTCTCTCACATAACAAGGAGTCCAGAGACAGTCAGTAGCATTATTTAAGCAGCTCAAAAGACCTTTTACTGTCATCTTTTTGTGTCTAACTTTACCTTTTTTGTCACAGTCCAATCCCTAAGGCTCATAAATTAGCTCTAATAATTTCCCAGCTGTTTATATTTGTCTATCTCTCCCAGTATCAGCAAGAAACTAATCAATATGCTAATTTCCTCCCAGAGAGAGGAACAAAGTGGACAGGAAGGAGAGGCAGTGACTAACCATGATTAACTGACTAAAAGGAACATGGACTGATTTTCATGGCAGCCAGGGCTCCTTGGCCAGTGTTTCTTGTCAGGAATGAGTTGATGACATCCACAGCCACTCTCTTAGGTAAATCATACTAAGCAGAGCTCTTTTATTACCTGTTGGATCCCTTTGGCCACTCTTACATAGCAGAATACAGATTAGCATTTATGTTGGTTTACCCTCTGGATTTTCCTTGATTTTTCCTTGCAAGAACCCAAGTTTTATAAAACACTGAACCGAACAAACTTTTTCCAAGTGTGAAATCCTGACCCTTCAAAACGAAATAGAATTTCCTGCCGAGGAAATATATTTGACGAACTCCTTGAAAGGCCCTCTTTTTTTTTATCTGGGCAATTTCTCCTATTGGCTCTGGACTTCCACTGACTCCATTTTTTCTTTCTCACGCTTGTCCCACTTGGCATTAGGTGAGCCTGGCCATGTAACCACCATCAGTTTAAGTAATATAACATAACCAGATTTCTAGATGTCTTCATTTTCCTTCACCCTACTTACCAACTGTACTTTCCCCATGAAAACTATTACCATTGATTATTTTTGCTTGTTTTTGTATTTTATATAAATGGAACTAAAAAGTACAGAAAAGACTAAAATGTAATTATCTTCCCCACAATCCCCCTTTTTCTCTGTTTCCTATGGTGGCTTCCCAAATTAGAATGCTCCAGTTCATCTTCTCCCCTCCCCCTTCACTCATTCCCTTATTTCTTCAACTATCTAGCTCTGATATGTTACCTAAACATTGTTCAAATTTCTCCTGACTCTTTACTACTATTGACACGGATTTAGGAGGTTATTATAAACATTTTTGGAAGTCAATAGTGATACCCAAACTAACTGTCTCCCTGACCTCATTATTATTCTCAGCTTTAATATTTGCTCCCTACTCATTCCAACATGATTTTTCTAAAATACAAACCTAACCAGTCTCCTGTCTGATTGATAGAAAACCATATCTTTCCTTTGTCTTCAGAAAAACACACACACAAAAAAAACAGACCAATCATTTTTACTTGTTCACAAACCCTGTGATCTGTCTCCAGCATATTTTCCCATATTCAACCTGCCTGCATTGTACTCCAGCCATATGATAATATATGCAGTCTCCAAAACATATTCTTTCACACATCTCTAAGTATTTGCACATGCTCTGATGTCTTCCCAGGATGTTTTCTACCTCTTTATTTGCCTAGTGAAGAGCATATTCAACCATTAAAACTCAAATAAAATATACTCACTGTCCCTCATCTCACTCTCAAAGACAGTTAGTTAATAGCTGCACGACACTCATTCCAGCATAATCTATAGATACATCTATCTAGCATCTATGTACTTTTAACATGGTGTACAATTATTTTTAGTCATGTCTCTGTGTTCTATAGAATGAGTTATTTGCTTAGTTTCTCCCTATATTTTCCATGTCTGGAAAAGTATACAAAAATGTTCTATTTGAATGAATTAATGTAATAAAGAATAAATGTGACAAATATAAGTGCAATAATATCCTCTAGAAGTATCAAGGAAGGAAGGAGTATGTCCTTGCACAAAACAGGGCATTTAAGCTCCATCTTAAAGAATGTGTACACGTTAGATAGGCTGAGAATGAGGCAGCAATACTCACTTTTTGGGGAAAGGTGCCCCTTGTTGATTCCAAGCATCACTTAGAAAAGGCTCTTTTTCAGAGTCTTTCAGACAATAAGCCACTTTTTCAAATCTAACTGAGATCCTCAAACAGCATCTCAGCCGCCCAGCTCAGGTGCAGGCCCGGGCTCCCGGATGTATTTCGACAAACTGGAACTCGTAAAACAAATACCGGCCTGGAACGTGAACAGTCCTAGGTTCAAATCTCTGCTGCTTCCAGGGTTTGTTGTTTGGCCCCCTATAGGTCTCCTTTTTATCATCTCTATGATGGGAATAACATGTCCTTTTCAGGTGTGTTAATGTGAGTATCAAATGGACTCACGTTGACACAATATATATGTTGGTTTACCCTCTGGATTTTCCTTGATTTTTCCTTGCAAGAACCCAAGTTTTATAAAACACTGAACCGAACAAACTTTTGCCAAGTGTGAAATCCTGACCCTTCAAAACGAAATAGAATTTCCTGCCGAGGAAATATATTTGACGAACTCCTTGAAAGGCCCTCTTTTTTTTTATCTGGGCAATTTCTCCTATTGGCTCTGGACTTCCACTGACTCCATTTTTTCTTTCTCACGCTTGTCCCACTTGGCATTAGGTGAGCCTGGCCATGTAACCACCATCAGTTTAAGTAATATAACATAACCAGATTTCTAGATGTCTTCATTTTCCTTCACCCTACTTACCAACTGTACTTTCCCCATGAAGTGAAATCCTGACCCTTCAAAACGAAATAGAATTTCCTGCCGAGGAAATATATTTGACGAACTCCTTGAAAGGCCCTCTTTTTTTTATCTGGGCAATTTCTCCTATTGGCTTTGGACTTCCACTGACTCCATTTTTTCTTTCTCATGCTTGTCCCACTTGGCATTAGGTGAGCCCAGCCATGTAACCACCATCAGTTTAAGAAAGATAACATAACCAGATTTCTAGATGTCTTCATTTTGCTTCACCCTACTTACCAACTGTAATTTTCCCATGACAACTATTACCATTGATTATTTTTGCTTGTTTTTGTATTTTATATAAATGGAACTAAAAAGTACAGAAAAGACTAAAATGTAATTATCTTCCCCACAATCCCCCTTTTTCTCTGTTTCCTATGGTGGCTTCCCAAATTAGAATGCTCCAGTTCATCTTCTCCCCTCCCCCTTCACTCATTCCCTTATTTCTTCAACTATCTAGCTCTGATATGTTACCTAAACATTGTTCAAATTTCTCCTGACTCTTTACTACTATTGACATGGATTTAGGAGGTTATTATAAACATTTTTGGAAGTCAATAGTGATACCCAAACTAACTGTCTCCCTGACCTCATTATTATTCTCAGCTTTAATATTTGCTCCCTACTCGTTCCAACATGATTTTTCTAAAATACAAATCTAACCAGTCTCCTGTCTGATTGATAGAAAACCATTTCTTTCCTTTGTCTTCAGAAAAAACACACACACAAAAAACAGACCAATCATTTTTACTTGTTCACAAACCCTGTGATCTGTCTCCACATATTTTCCCCATATTCAACCTGCCTGCATTGTACTTCAGCCATATGATAATATATGCAGTCTCCAAAACATATTCTTTCACACATCTCTAAGTATTTGCACATGCTCTGATGTCTTCCCAGGATGTTTTCTACCTCTTTATTTGCCTAGTGAAGAGCATATTCAACCATTAAAACTCAAATAAAATATACTCACTGTCCCTCATCTCACTCTCAAAGACAGTTAGTTAATAGCTGCACGACACTCATTCCAGCATAATCTATAGATACATCTATCTAGCATCTATGTACTTTTAACATGGTGTACAATTATTTTTAGTCATGTCTCTGTGTTCTATAGAATGAGTTATTTGCTTAGTTTCTCCCTATATTTTCCATGTCTGGAAAAGTATACAAAAATGTTCTATTTGAATGAATTAATGTAATAAAGAATAAATGTGACAAATATAAGTGCAATAATATCCTCTAGAAGTATCAAGGAAGGAAGGAGTATGTCCTTGCACAAAATAGGGTATTTAAGCTCTGTCTTAAAGAATGTGTACACGTTAGATAGGCTGAGAATGAGGCAGCAATACTCACTTTTTGGGGAAAGGTGCCCATTGTTGATTCCAAGCATCACTTAGAAAAGGCTCTTTTTCAGAGTCTTTCAGACAATAAGCCATTTTTTCAAGTCTAACTGAGATCCTCAAACAGCATCTCAGCCGCCCAGCTCAGGTGCAGGCCCGGGCTCCCGGATATATTTTGACAAGCTGGAACTCGTAAAACAATCACCAGCCTGGAATGTGAACAGTCCTAGGTTCAAATCTCTGCTGTTTCCAGGGTTTGTTCTTTGGCCCCTTTTTATCATCTCTATTATGGAAATAACATGTCCTTTTTGAGGTAGGTTAATGTGAGCATCAAATGGACTCACGTTTAGAAAGTGTCTGACACAATGCTTGGCAAGAGTCAGTGCCCTGGAACAGTCAGGGCACTGTTCCCCCAGTGCATGCCTGTGCCGTTTCCCTTTTTATACCTTGACTGTAAACTACACGTTGTACATTGTCATAGGATGAGGAGATGGCAGGGGGAGGTAAAATACTGCGTGCATGAACTATGCAGCAGAATATGTGGAGGAGACTGCTACACCAGCCAGGACTGAGCATGCACAGTAAATCTTGCCATGGATGTGTTCTGCTGACCCCGGAGGTTCCCTGGAGGCCCTGTGTGGCCTGGATTGCTGATATCGGCATGATACGAATTGTGCAGCTTAGTACAAAACAGCTAGCTCACTTCACCTGATTTTGCGCAGATTCAGAGCACCACACTCGTTCCATCTGATTTGTGCTTGGAAAAGGAGCAAATGTCTGAAAACAAAACCCACCTGCTAAATCAGCTCGTTCCAAAGCTCCAGTCAAGGTTGTACATAAACGACCTGTACTTCCTAGGCAGTTTCTACTGCTATGTCTTTCAACAACACCGTCTAAGCATCTAGTAGGGACGCATCTATCTCTGACACTGTGAGGACAGAGGGACCCATAAAAGCAATGAAATGACCATGATTCAGCTGCTCGCCACATCTGCTGCTTGGAAAAAAAATAAATGAGCTGAGCCACTACATTTTCTTCTCTGTATGATACTACATACAATCATGTGTTTATGACCATGATTCAGCTGCTCGCCACATCTGCTGCTTGAAAAAAAAAATAAATTAGCTGAGCCACTATATTTCCTTCTCTGTATGATACTACATACAATCATGTGTTCGACAAATGCTCTTTTGGCATCTAGGACGTGATCACAAAGCTTAGTGTTGATCACCAAGCCATTTGAGAAAACCCTTGTTCACAGAACCGGTAAAGTGTTCAGAGAGAGATCAAAGCACATAGAAAGCCTAATTATTTATCAAAATATATATTAAACAGATGCCATGAAAAAGAGTCAGAATATCTAGAAAATGAGAAATGATTTGTTGACACAGATTTGCTATAGATGTGGGATCTATACGAATCCTCGCCGGATGATAGGGGTCACGAGTGATGGCAAATAAGGACATTGGGAGCAGATGCAGGGGTCAAGGCAAGAGTGACATACTAAAGAAATAAGACAGCAATAGCCTATATCGATTTCCTCCTACACATAGCAAATTATCGAAGACTTGAGGAGGGGTTAGCTGGGTCCATTGTTCAGCGATCACAAGGATGTAATCAGGGTGTCAGTTGGCTGATCTCCCCCCAACTACCCCCCTCCCCCCCGAGGCTCAGTGTCCTCTTCTAAGTCATGTCAGAGTTCTTTACCTAGAAGCGTAAAGTCCTGGGCACTGCGTCTTCCAGCCAGCACGAGAGTCTTTCCAACACTTCCCCTTCCTCACGGAGCTCTCCTTTTTCGGGGGTCAGGCCTGACCATGATCATCTCCCTTTTGATGAACTCAGTCAACTGATGAGTAATCTAATCCCAGGGGTGATAATACTTCAGATTTGCTGGCCCCAACCCCATTCAAGTGGAGGGGACTTTCCAGGTCATGGACACCACAGGGCAGGAATCCTAGAGGTCATGTCGGCGTTTAGCTTGAGGTCAGACAATAAAGGAGCCCCTTCATTATCCTACATGTATCTGCTTGCCCTGTGCGGAAGAGACTTGCATAGTTTGAAGTGAGATTCTAAAACTGGACCACTAAGTTCAAATCCTAACTCCACCCCTTCATAGCTGCATAACCGCAGGCAAGCCACTTAACCTCTCTGATGGCAACAATGAAGAGTTTACTCAAGAGATTTTTATTTATCCTCTGCAGATAATACTAAGTAAATGATGATTTGAAAGTAGTACAGATGACCATTTAGTACATATAATTGTGGAGAAAATTTCTTAGTTTGTGGTTTCTTTTCCTTGGGAATTAAGTAAAGGATACCAAGTGTCAGCTTGTTTATAATAGCAAATATTGTGATTAGACTAAAAAAGTAATGACCCTTTCTTGTTCTGTGTTAAAGACCACAAAATATTTCAGTGCTTTAAGGCACTAATAGAACCTGACTTGTTAAATTAAATTAAGCACTTGAGCCTATAAGAATTAGACCTCTGCTTCTAACAAGCAGGTCTTCAGAGTACCTAAGTCAATGAAAAGACAGACTTCTCTCCTTACACTGGAAGGATGGGGCAGGGCAAAATATATCCCCAAAGAGAGGGGTGGCAACTATAGTTATACACTGGGCATCTTTCCTGATCCTGGCTCAGTTCTTTGTTTTATGCAATTAATAACACTGATATAATCCTCCAGGAATTACAATCTTTACATCCATCAAAACCACAGGATTTCAAAGAAGAAACCTGAGTACAAACGTGTCCTGACTTGGGGACAAGGGTTGTGTACTGGGCAGACAGACCTACATGCTGGTCAGCTGGTCACTGCATCACTGTTTGACTACCGCATCCAGTCTTTCCTTTTGTAAGAGTACAACTTCAAATGCTCAGTGGGATGGGACAAATGCTCTTTTGGCATCTAGGACGTGATCACAAAGCTTAGTGTTGATCACCAAGCCATTTGAGAAAACCCTTGTTCACAGAACCGGTAAAGTGTTCAGAGAGAGATCAAAGCACATAGAAAGCCTAATTATTTATCAAAATATATATTAAACAGATGCCATAAAAAAGAGTCAGAATATCTAGAAAATGAGAAATGATTTGTTGACACAGATTTGCTATAGATGTGGGATCTATATGAATCCTCTCCGGATGATATGGGTCACGAGTGATGGCAAATAAGGACATTGGGAGCAGATGCAGGGGTCAAGGCAAGAGTGACATACTAAAGAAATAAGACAGCAACAGCCTATATTGATTTCCTCCTGCACATAACAAATTATCGCAGACTTGAGGAGGGGTTAGCTGGGTCCACTGCTCCGAGATCACAAGGATGTAATCAGGGTGTCAGTTGGCTGATCTCCCCCCAACTACCCCCCTCCCCCCCGAGGCTCAGTGTCCTCTTCTAAGTCATGTCAGAGTTCTTTACCTAGAAGCGTAAAGTCCTGGGCACTGCGTCTTCCAGCCAGCACGAGAGTCTTTCCAACACTTCCCCTTCCTCACGGAGCTCTCCTTTTTCGGGGGTCAGGCCTGACCATGATCATCTCCCTTTTGATGAACTCAGTCAACTGATGAGTAATCTAATCCCAGGGGTGATAATACTTCAGATTTGCTGGCCCCAACCCCATTCAAGTGGAGGGGACTTTCCAGGTCATGGACACCACAGGGCAGGAATCCTAGAGGTCATGTCGGCGTTTAGCTTGAGGTCAGACAATAAAGGAGCCCCTTCATTATCCTACATGTATCTGCTTGCCCTGTGCGGAAGAGACTTGCATAGTTTGAAGTGAGATTCTAAAACTGGACCACTAAGTTCAAATCCTGACTCCACCCCTTCATAGCTGCATAACCGCAGGCAAGCCACTTAACCTCTCTGATGGCAACAATGAAGAGTTTACTCAAGAGATTTTTATTTATCCTCTGCAGATAATACTAAGTAAATGATGATTTGAAAGTAGTACAGATGACCATTTAGTACATATAATTGTGGAGAAAATTTCTTAGTTTGTGGTTTCTTTTCCTTGGGAATTAAGTAAAGGAAACCAAGTGTCAGCTTGTCTATAATAGCAAATATTGTGATTAGACTAAAAAATAATGACCCTATCTTGTTCTGTGTTAAAGACCACAAAATATTTCAGTGCTTTAAGGCACTAATAGACCCTGACTTGTTAAATTAAATTAAGCACTTGAGCCTATAAGAATTAGACCTCTGCTTCTAACAAGCAGGTCTTCAGAGTACCTAAGTCAATGAAAAGACAGACTTCTCTCCTTACACTGGAAGGATGGGGCAGGGCAAAATATATCCCCAAAGAGAGGGGTGGCAACTATAGTTATACACTGGGCATCTTTCCTGATCCTGGCTCAGTTCTTTGTTTTATGCAATTAATAACACTGATATAATCCTCCAGGAATTACAATCTTTACATCCATCAAAACCACAGGATTTCAAAGAAGACACCTGAGTACAAACGTGTCCTGACTTGGGGACAAGGGTTGTGTACTGGGCAGACAGACCTACATGCTGGTCAGCTGGTCACTGCATCACTGTTTGACTACCGCATCCAGTCTTTCCTTTTGTAAGAGTACAACTTCAAATGCTCAGTGGGATGGGTCTACACGGGAATGTTATAAAGAATTCAGCTAGACCAGTGGTCGGCAAACCATGGCTTGTGAGCCACATGCTGCTCTTTGGCCCCTTGAGTGTGGCTCTTCCACAAAACACTACATGTGGGCGCGCATGTACAGTAAATAAGTATACAAGACGAGTGTGGATGGGAGAGTTGGAAGGGGTCGACCTCAGTGAACGTACCTCAAGACATGCCTGAGGACGTTTTTAGCAAAGGCCAACTTAGGAGTACCCTAATTAAGTTAATAACAATGTACCTACCTATATAGTTTAAGTTTAAAAAATTTGGTTCTCAAAAGAAATTTCAATCGTTGTACTGTTGATATTTGGCTCTGTTGACTAATGAGTTTGCCGACCACTGAGATAGACGAAATAAGTATACAAGACGAGTGTGGATGGGAGAGTTGGAAGGGGTCGACCTCAGTGAACGTACCTCAAGACATGCCTGAGGACGTTTTTAGCAAAGGCCAACTTAGGAGTACCCTAATTAAGTTAATAACAATGTACCTACCTATATAGTTTAAGTTTAAAAAATTTGGTTCTCAAAAGAAATTTCAATCGTTGTACTGTTGATATTTGGCTCTGTTGACTAATGAGTTTGCCGACCACTGAGCTAGACCATTGTATTCTAATGCAGAAACCCAATGTAGCAGCGGAGCAGCTGTTTTCATAGTGTTTGAAAGTGAATAGGGCTGGTCCTCTGCCTTTGTATGCAGGGTCTCATAGGCAGAGCATCTGGTTAGGTAGAGCTGACATTAGGTATAAGGTAGATGGTCTTGAAACCATACTTTGAAGACTGCTATTCTAAAAGATAGCAGTCAAATTAGGTGACTATCATTATCTAGGCAAAGGACATTGGAGCCTCTCCTATAGTGATGTTGGGGATGGTGTGGGATGGTGCTGGATGCATCTTTGGTGTTTGTTAGCTCACAGTCTCCTGAGGCAAAAAATAAAATAAAATCTAGCATTCAGAACAGATATATTTATCAGAAAAATTTTCAGTCCCCCTCAATCTCTTTCAGCTCTGAGAGCCTCATTTTATCATTTAGACCACAGAACATCAGAGCATTCCATAATACAAGGTAACAACATAATGCAACTAAATAACACAATAACAACTCCCTTAACATATATCTGTAGGATCACTTATATCTATGTTCAGCAGGGAAAAAAAGCCACTCAACCCACAGAAAAACTTCTAAGCTTACAAAATGGCAACAGATATGAGTGAACTACAACTGCTCAATATAGATCAAGCACAAAAGTAAGAACTAGTTTATTTTTAAATGACCATATCTTTACTTAGTAGCTACAGTGAATTGTATAGCCTCTTGGTCATTCTTATTATTTCTCTTAGCAGTAAAATATTCACCTTGGGAAGTCCGTGAGGAGGTTGGAAAGTATAGAATGGGGAAAAAATAAAAGTGAGAATTAATTGATTCAGACTCTTTCCTTGTGATGACAAGCATTGTGAGGACTCCAGTGTACACACTCTGGTTCCTTAAGGATAAGTTTGAAGTTTATCTCCACAGAGGGCTCTTTTCTCCTAGCGTAGCAATTTTCAACTGGTGTGAGGCAGCAGGCACACTGGTGTGCTGCAAGAATTGTTAATACATGCAATACCTGACTATTTAGTCTGGGGCACTGACACCTTTTCCTTTAGATTGTCAAAGTAAAAAACTGACAACAGCCAACACAATAGCCATATGTGTGAATGGATAAAAATTATTCCCAATATTTTGTCATGAGATGAAAGAGGTTGAAAATCACACTGTCCTAGATGGTAGAGCTGCACTCTGTTGCTGAGGCCTGGCTATTACCGCATCTGAGGGCAGCTGGGCCAGGAGGTTTGCAACAGAACATCTGATAGACCCTTTGCTGGCCTGTCCCTTCTGGAAGCAGTTCTTGCTAGAGTCTTAGTGGTGGGCAATACCATGTGTGAAAGGCAGTGATCGAGAGAGTCTGGGGAACTCGATTCTTGACTCAGAACTGCCTTGTGAAACTTTAACATGACTGGGCAACCTCCTTGCACCCCACTTTCTGCAACTTGAAATTAAAGCAGTTAGGTTAGATGAGACCTTACCACCCTTGCATCTCTGCCATTTTATTATCTAACTAGAGGCCCAGTGCACGAAATTTGTGCATGAAGCGGGGGAGGGGGGGTCCCTCAGCCCAGCCTGCACCCTCTCCAATCCGGGACCCCTTGGGGGATGTCTGACTGCCAGTTTATGCCCAATCTGTGACCACTGGCTCCTAACTGCTCACATGCCTGCCTGCCTGATCTCCCCTAACCACTCTGCATGCCTGCCTGATCGCCCCTAATTGCCTCTGCTTTGGCCCTGCCATCATGGCTTTGTCCAGAAGGACATCCAGAAGACATCCGTTCTATCTAGTCTAATTAGCATATTACCCTTTTATTAGTATAAAAGTTTAAATGTGGGAAATCAGAGTAATCAAGAATTAGAATATCCAAGTATTAGAATGAAAGCCCAAAATCCCTCTGTAATCTTGTCTCTGCCTACTGAGTCAGCTCATTTCTGGGTGTATCCTCTTGCACAATACATTCTCCGTAGCTCCAGTTTTTCCCCAACACAAGGTCTTTGCGCATTTTATTTTTCTCCTCCTCTGCAAGACCCTTGCACGGGCCTTACATGGCTATCCTCTGCAGCAAATGTCACTTTCTCAGGGAGGCTCTTCCCGACTCAATCTAATTTAGATTTTCAGTAAATATTCCTTTCTGTAATAATTCATTCTTTTCCTTTACACCATCATTGAAGTTTGACAGTAAATCTAACTGTGTTTCATTTGTTAAATGTGTTTTTCCTCAGAAGACTATAGGTTCCTCAAGAATAGAGATGCCCACTATGTTCAAGATGGATCTGTGGCCTAGTGCTTGAAACATAGTCATCCATCTTAAATAGATGTCAAGTGAATAAATGAATGAATGAATGAATCTATCAATCAAACATTGCACATTTTTCCCACTCAATCATCTGAAACAAAATGCCCCCAATCCATTATTTTGTTGTTAAAATATTTTATGATTACTTTAAAAAAATCTTTATTGTTGAAAATATTGCATATGTCTCCTTTTTTCCCCATTGGCCCCGTTTAGCCTGCCCCCGACCCTCACCCAAGGCTTTCACCACACTATTGTCTGTGTCCATGGGTTATGCATATATGCATACAAGTTCTTAAGCTGATCTCTTCGCACCCGCCTTCCTTCTTAGAAGCAAGGAAGATATGGTTGAATCCCTCAATCTATTTAATGAATGAGATGTGCACCTTCTGTCTTGGGCCATGGGCTTCTTTTTCTAAGAAGGTGACATTATTCTGCACACTGTACCTGCACTTTCTACCAATCTACCTGTTATCACAGAATATTCATACCTGTCTAAACCCTCCACAGTCTCACTTCTACTTTTTCTCTTCTCTCCATTATAAAAATTTTGCACAAATATTAGTCCACCACTACGGAAGCTATGCAATAGTCGCTTGTAATTTACATGTTTGACTTTCATAGTTATAACTATTCGCTAAAAAGGTGGAAAGTCCATTGCATTTTGCAGAATAATTTTGCTGAGGCACGCATTTTAATCATAAGCCTTGGAAATAAAAGTCTTAAAGAGAGAGTAAAATTTGTCCACTCTACATTCAAAGTCTACATTTAATATAGCACTTTCAAATACTCATTTTGATATTCCATGGCAAAAAAATAATCTGTAATGTAGCCATGGTTGCCTTATTTCAGAAAATCTATTATTCATAAATATAAAATATGTAGTGAACACAAATATAATTATCTATTCCTAAAAATACTAACATATATCCATTAGGCTTTATTATATATAATGCACATTTGACCTTATCCTGTATTATCACAGCAAACCTGGTAGAAAAGCTTTACAGGCAGAAATCAGAGATGCAGAGGGCATCTATAGTTTACTGCCTGATAAAGGGTGGAGCCTGGATTTGAAAGAGTTTGGGTCAACAAACAAGTTCTTTCCACTACTCCCAATATCCAGATGTATTTGTGTGGTTTCCTTTTGTTATTTTGTCACTGCAGCTTCCAGGTGGCAGAAGCTCTGGGCTCAACAGATTGGATTCTAATTAAGTCCTATTGTGTAGTTGACATTCTTCCTCTGCAGACCCAGATAAAGGCCTCAGACAACTTCAAAACCTGCCCACACATAAGGCCACTGGGTATTTTTACAGCAAAAGGAATTTCATATCGTTGCAAAAATTATTTTCTCAGGACACCAAGAGGGGGAAGAGCAGAATATAGGAAACTAGAGGCCCAGTGCACGAATTCGTGCATGAGTGGGGTCCTGGCTGATGATCAGTTTAGAGTTAGGAAGAAAACCATTATGAAAAAGAAAGACATCATTACAGCATAAAGTAGAGGGTAATTACATGAGTTGGCAGGTAACTCAATCAGGTTCAAAGAATTGTGGAATCTCATTAGCAATGACATGTCTGAGGCCCTAAAAATGACTGGTGAAGATGAAGTGATATGTGAGCTTGATGGAGTATCAACACTGTCTCCACCAGTGTCTGACATCTCAGCCTTTCTGTGAAAACCAAAGAACAAATTAACTTCACGTATGAAAATTTCCTAAAGTGTCCAATCTTCCAGCTAGTCCTTAATCAATTATTAAAATATAATTTTCAAAAGGTTAAAGAACATAACCAACATATGCGTAGAAAATGAGAACCTGTCAAAGACGTTAAAAACCAGTTCCGCATACATTGGAGGGGAATAGAGATTTACAGGCAGTTTAATAAAGAACTATAAGAATAAGACTGCAGTGTTGGACAAAGAGTTAGTTAATATCCAACAGTGCACTAAACTGTTACTTTTGAGGGTTTTATTTTTTCCCACCAGTGAGAAATTATTTTCGCCTCTGTTGGACATAAATGCTTAAGTTAACCCTTCACCCAGAGCAGGGTTACTCAAATGGGGTGGCACTATTGACGTTTTGTTGTGGGACTGTCCTGTGCATTGTAGGGTATTTAGAGCATTCTTATAGTTAGTAGCACACCTCCCCCCATCATGACATTAAAACATGTGTCCAGCTATTGTCATATGGCTCCTGAGGGGCAAGTAGCAATGTTTTACAGAGATGAAGACTGGCAAAATGTATCCAGAACTTGCAAATGGGCAAAATAGATCAGTGGGTCTTCTTCCAGTGAATGTATCACTAGGCTTCTACCTTTGAGTTTCCTTTGACTGAGCTATTTTACTTAAGTCTCCAGGCAGTCATTCTCAGCCAGGGACAGTTTTTTTGTAGTGTACTTCACTTATCACAAACCCACACTACTGAATTTCTGTTCAGTTCAGCTTCTCCTTATGTTTCATCATTACCTAGATAGGAAAAAAAATACTAATTTAACTATATGTTTGCAAAATAATACTCATTTTTTAAAGGATGTAGTAAATTGTGAGTAGCTATTTTTAGTTCTCTCTTTTTAGATTTTAATTGTTTTATCTTTAATCCTTTTCTACACATTTGAGTCAGAATGTGACAATATGAGGCAAGGATTATAATTAAATATAATGTTAGCTATTCACCTCTCACTTATTAGTGGCACCATTTCCCAATAGGACTATGTCCTCTCTAATTTCTCATACTGAATACAGAGAAAAGATTATGAACTTTGTGATCTTTGGTGACAGTAATTATAATGAAGACATAGGTCATCAATCCTTTATTTTAAAAAAAAACACATATTTTTATTGATTTCAGAGAGGAAGGGAGAGAGAGACATAGAAATATTAATGATGATACAGAATCATTGATCGACTGCCTCCTGCATGCCCCCTATTGGAGATCAAGCCCACAACCCAGGCATGTGCTCTGATGGTTCATAGGTCAATGCTTAACCACTTAGCCACACAGGCCAGGCACCAGTCCTTTATCTTAAACTCTCAAAGATAAATGGCTTTCCAAATTCAGAATTTAAAAATTTGTAGACAGCCAATATGGTATATATTACTGAACACTCCCAGTAACATCCCATAATTAAACACTTTAATATTTCTACACCTAAGCAAATGGACATAAGCATCAAATCTATAAATAGCCTCACATCATTTCAGTTCAGGCTTTGATACCAAATGAGTTTGTGGCAAATGTATGAAAAAGGATTTTGATTTTCAGAGCTTTTCAGATACTAGAACTTTAAATTAGGGATTCTGGAGCTAGAATAATAATAATAATAATAATAACAACAACAACAACACAACAGCAATATCTAATATTTAAGGGCATTTATTATGGTGCAGGCCCTGTGGTGTATTACGTGTGATTAGATCATTTCAACTTCCCACCACCTACCAGGTACTTTTATTATCATCCCTGTTGCACTGGTGAGGTTTGGTTAGTTAGGCACTAGCTCAAGGTCATACAAGATTTAAACCTAGGAAATTTGTTCCACAGCCCAGGCTCTGAAGTAGGATTATAATCTGAAACCCAACAACTCTAGCCTCCATTTACTACTCAGCCTTTCCCTTTTGTTCTGACTGTCCATAAGTCTACAAATGATGGGTCAAGAACATTATGTCAGTAAGTGAAGGGCAGTGTATTATGTTCCTTCTGCATTTCCTTGATATTTTTAGGCAAATATGACTTGAGTACAATGGACTCACTCTACTCAGATTCAAAGGCTTCCTCTTCCAGGTCATTTAACTTAAAGTTTCCTATCAAGAATTTCATAAGAATAAATAGGACACGCAAGATAGCTATAGAGAAACGCTGGTAGTCAATATTCCGACTGTTTCCAAATATATCTCTCCTCCTGACATAGACTTAGGGAGAGTGATAATCCACACGACACTTTCATGAAATGCTTCCCAAATGGTTTTATTAAAAATTTTCTGTGAGAAAGGTCAGTTGAAGGATTAACCCAAAGACAACCCAATTGGGAGTAATAAAGTGGCTAGAATATGAGTCTTCCCCTTATGAAACATTTATAAGCAGGCTTCTTGTATGTTCCATTTGGAAGATTAAAAATATATATTTTAACATGTGTTTCATTGATTTTAGAGAGTGAGGAAAGGAGAGGAAGAGAGAGAAACAACAACATTAATTGGCTGCCTTCTGTACACCCCCTGCTGGGGATGGAGCCTGCAACCCAGGCATGTGCCCTGACCAGGAATCGAACCTGCAACCTCCTGGTGCATGGGTCTATGCCCAACCACTGAGCCAACACCAGCTGGGCTACAAATATATATTTTCCCTAACACTGCATTTGGATTAGATTGTTTAATTCATTCACATTTCAAAAATAGCCTATTCAGATGTAATTCACCTACATATTGTTCACTTTTTCTAAGTGTACAATTCAGTAGCTTTTAGTATATTTATATAGCAACCAGCACTATATAATTCCAGAGCATTTCATCACCCTATCAGGAAATCTCACACTCTTACCTCAGCCCATGGTAACCATTAATCTTTCATCTCTACATGGGTTTTCTTGTTCTGCACATATAGAAATTGAATCACATAAGATGTGGCATTTTGTGTCTGTCTTGTTTCATTTAGCATAGTTTTCCAAGGTTCATCCATCTATAGCATGTGTAAGTACTTCATTCCTTTTATGACCAAATAATATTATATGGATGAACCACATTTTACTTATCCATTTATCAATTTATGAACATTTAGGTTGTTTCCACCTATTGGCTACAATTCATAAGGATGCTATAAACATTTATGTACAAGTTTTGATATGTGAAAATAGGTTTTCGATTCTATGGGGTATATACTTAAGTTGTGGAGTTGCTGGGTCATATGATAACTCCATGTTTTAATATTTGAAGGAACTGCCAAACTGTTTTAAAAGTGGATACAACCATTTCACATTTCCATCACTAACACATTATTACCCATAATTTTTATTTTAACCATCATAGGCGGTATGAAGTGGTATCTCGTTATGGTTTTGTTTGCATTTCCATAAAGACCAATGATGTTGAACAACTTTCATGTGCTTATTGGTTATTTGTTTATCTTCTTTGGAAAAAAGGTCTATTCCAGTGGTTCTCAACCTTGGCTGCACATTAGAATCACCTGGGAATCTTTTTAAAATCCTGATTTCTGGGCCTCATCCTCCGGAAATTCTGTTTCTTTGTTATGGGGTGGGGCCACAACATTAGTAACAAAGAAACAGAATTTCCGGAGGATGAGGCCCAGAAATCAGGATTTTAAAAAGATTCCCAGGTGATTCTAATGTGCAGCCAAGGTTGAGAACCACTGGTCTATTCAAACCCTTTTCTTAATTACTAATTAGGTTGTATGTCTTTTTATTGTTGATTGGTAGGAATTCTTTACATCTGGATGTGAATCCTTTATTGTATGTAGGATATGCAAATATTCTCCCATTCTGTGGATTGTATTTTCACTTTTTTGACGTGTCTTTTATAATATTTAAAAATTTTTATCAATTCCCATTTTTTTATGTGTTGAGTAAGCTTTTAGTGTCATATCTAAGAAATCAATCCATAATATAAGGCCACAAAAATTTATTCTTATGTTTTCTTAGAATAATTTTATAGTTCATGCTCTCAAATTTATTTCTATAATGTTTGAGTTAATTATTATACATTGTTTGCATTAAGGATCCAACTTCATTATTTTATGAATATATAATTTTCTTGGCACCATTTGTTGAAAATACTATTCTTTCCCCCCACTGAATTGTCTGGGTACCTCTGTCAGAATCAATTGATCATAATGTAAGAGGTTATTTCTGGATTTTCAGTTCCAATACCAATTATATATACTTATATCTGTAAGCCAATCTCACACTATCTTGATTATTTTAGCTTTGTAGTAAGTTTTGAAATTGGAAAATGTTGATTTTCCAATTTCATTCTTCTTTTCCAAGATTGCTTTGACTTACTGGTTTCTAAACTCCTATATGAATTTAGGACCCATTTGTCCTTTTCTGCAAAATGAGGCAGTTGGCATTTTCATTTGATGAGTATTGCCACTCTAAAATATTTAATCGTCTAACCACAAACATTGTTTATCTTTCCAATTACTTAGTTCTTATTTAACTTCTTTCAACAATGTTTTATAATTTTCACTGTAAACTGTTGCAGTAATTAATTAAATTATCCCTAAATATTTATATTTTTGGCAATGTTATAAATAAAATTGATTTCTTAATATTATTTTTGATCATTCAAAAATTCGTTTTTGTATCATGTATCTGGGGCTTTGTTGCCAGGTGCATATATTTACAACTGTTATACTTGTATAATGGTTTGACCATATTACTACTATAAATTCTTCTTTTTCTCCAGTGAACAATTTTGTCTTACAGTTTATTTTGTCTGATATTAGTATAGTCACTCCAACTCTCTTTCGGTACTGATTGCATGATATGCTACTTTCTTCCTTTTTATTTCAACTTGTGTGTTTGAATCTAAGGGTTTCCCTCATGTATAGCATATAATTTAATTATAATTATTTATTTAATCCATTCTGCAAACCTTTTGATCAGAAAATGTAGCCCATTTACATTAATGTGATTACTAATAAGGTAAGATTTGCATGCACACTTTTACTATGTTTTCCGTGTGCCTTCTGTCTTTCTTGATTTCTATTCTTCCATTACTGTCCTCTTTTGTGTCAAAGAGATTTATCTAAATATACCATTTTATTTATCTTATTTCATTTACTATATATTTTAAGCTATTTTCTTATTGACTGCCCTGCATATTACAACTAATATCTTTCCTTAAAATTTTATCAACTTAATTTAAATGATGTATGAAAACTTTGCTCCATATAGCTCTGTTCCTTCACTCCTCCTCTGTACTCTTATATCATATTACCAATATATAGTTACACATTATAAGCCCATCTTACTAATTTTTGGCTATTATAGTTGTCTTCTAAGTAAAAGATGAGAGGAAACAAGTTACAAAAATTGCATGTATACTGTTTTATATTTACTTATCTATTTACTTTACCAGTGTTCTTTAATTCTTCCTGTGGGTTAAAGTTTTTGTTGGTTACCCTTCCTCTCAGTCAGAAGAACTCATTATCTCTTGTAAGAAATGTTTGCTAGTGATAGTTATCTTCAGTTTTGGCTTTTGATTATCAAAAATGTCTTAATTTCAACTTTTTTTTGCTAGATATACAATTCTTGGTTGACAGTCTTTTTATTTCATCACTTTAAATATATCATTCTACTGACTTCTGTTGTCCATTATTTCTAATGAGAAGGCAGCTGCTAATTTTATTGAGAAATATAGGTACCAGATTAGTTGATTTTCTCTTGCTGCTTTTAAGATTCTATTTTTTTGCTTTGGCTTTTGATGGTTTGACTATGATGCATGTAGGTATCTATCTCTTTGAGTTTATCCTACTTTGGAATTTGCTGAGCTTATCAAATAAGCATAATAATGTTTTCCATCAAGTTTGTGAGGTTTTCAGCCATTATTTCTTCAAATATGTTTTTCTGTCCCTTTCTTTCTCATCCTCATTTGTAATTTCCTTTATAGGAGTTGGCAAACACAGGTTTACAGTTATGAGTACATGAAACAGTTTATTATTGCATTATTTATTATATTCTTTTCTATAGGTACAACTATAACATTACTTTTGCCAACCCCTGTATAGGTAGTTGCACTTAATGGTTTCCCAAAGGTCTTTTAAGGTCTGTTCATTTTTCTGGTCCTTTTTCTATTTGTTCTTTCCATTGGGTAATCTCAAAAGACCTGTCTTCAAACTCACTGATTTTTTCCTCTGCTATTTCAAATTTTCTGTTGACCTATTCTAATAAATTTTTCATTTCCATTATTATACTTTTCCACTCCATAATCTCTATTTAGTTCATTTTTTATACTTTTTGTCTATTTATATTATTTGGTGGGGTATTGCTGTATTTTCCTTTAAAATTTTATGTATACTTTTCTTTAGTTCTTTGAACTAATAGCTGCTTTGTAGTCTTTTTCTGCTAAGTCCAAAATGTGGCCCTTCTCAAAAGAACATTCTGAATTTTTTCCTCTGTGATGGGTCACGTGTTCCTGGTGTTTCCTTCCCATGACTCAAAATTATTTTTGAAAACTAGACTTTTTTCTTTTGAACCTTTTATATTAGTGTAATCTACCCCTTCCTTAAGCTTGTTGTTGTTGCGTACTTGTTTATTTATTTAATGACGTGGATTGACTAGCTCATGAAGTCTATTCCCCCACATTGTGCTTTGAGATGTCACATATCTTTTACTCATTTTCCTTCAATATTGACATCTTGCAAAACTATATTACAATATTACAAGAACATTGACACTAATACTACAGTCAAGATACAGAACATTCTTATCAACCAAGAGCTCATGTTTCCCTACTATGTCATACCCATTTATTTCTCATCTCCCACTCCCTCCTTAGTGTTTCAAAATTACTAATCTGTTCACTATTCCTAAAATTGTGTCTTCTCAAAAATATTATAAAACCAAAATCATATAGTGTATAAGCTTTTGAAATTAGATTTTTTCATTCCCTGGATACCCATCCAAGTATTGCATGTATCAGTAGTTTGTTCCTTATTTTTGCTGAGTAGTATTCCATAGTATGGATCTAACACAGTATGTAAGCCATCACTTGATGAAGAATGTATGGTCTCATTCCAGTTTTGGGTTCTTATAAGTAAAGCTGCTACAATCATTCATTATCAGTTTTGTATAAACTTAAGTTTGCATTACTCTAGGATAAATGCCAAAAAGTGCAATTGTTGGTTCATGTGGTAAATGCAAGTTTAACTGTATAATGAACAGCCTACCTGTTTTCTCAGAGTAGATATGCCACTTTACATTCCCACCAGCAATGCATGAATGATATATTTTTTCTACACATAGCTGACGGCATCTGGTGTTGTCACTATTTTTTATTTTATCCATTCTGATTGGTAAGTAGTATTGTTTTATTGTGGTCATAATCTTCATTTTCCTTATAGCTAATGATGTTGAACATCTTTTTGTGTGCTTATTTGCCATCTGTATGTTCTCATCAGTGAACTGCCTATTCATGCCTTTTGGCTATGTTCCAATTGGGTTATTAGTTTTACTCCTGTTGAATTATTACAGTTCCTAATATACTCTAGCTTTGTAATTTGTAAATATGTTCTTCCATCTTGTAGCTGATCTTATTTTGCTCTTCAGAGTTTCAAAAAGCAAAAGTTTTTCATTTTGATGTCGTTCAAGCCATCAATTTTTACATTTATGTACTGCAGTTTCAGTATCAAGTGTAGGAATTCTGTGCCTAGACTAGATGTGAAGATATTCTCCCATGTCTTATTTTTCTAAAAGTTTTATAGTTTTACACTTAAGTCTATATTTCATTTTGAGTTAGTATAGATGAAAGGTGTTAGGTTTGGTTGAGGTTCTTTTTTCCTCCTATGGAGGAAAGAGGCTATTCATATTCAATGTTCCAGTATCATTTGTTGCAAAGTCTATCCTTGATCCATCAAATTGCTTTTCACCTGTATAAAAAATCTGTTGGGTTTATTTCTTTAGATCTGTATCTAAGTTCTTTGTTCATTTCTATTATCTTTGTGGCTAGATCTCTGCCAATAACTCACTCTTATTGCTACACAATGAGTCTTTCCTAGAGAGAAATGTGATTCTTCCCACATTTTTTTTCCTTGCAAAGATTGTTTTAACATCCTAGCCGGTTTGGCTCGGTGGATGGAGCGTCAGCCTGCGGACTGAGGGGTCCCGGGTTCGATTCCGGTCAAGGGCATGTACCTTGGTTGCGGGCACATCCCCAGTGGGGGCTGTGCAGGAGGCAGCTGATCGACATTTCTCTCTCATCGATGTTTCTAACTCTCTATCTCTCTCCCTTCCTCTCTGTAAAAAATCAATAAAATATATTTTTTTAAAAAAAGATTGTTTTAACAATTCTAAAGTCTGTGCTTTCATACAAATTTTATAATAAGGTTGCTTATATCTACAAAAAAAAAAAACATAGCAAATTTTATAATAAGGTTGCTTATATCTACAAAAAAACATACCCTGGTTTTCAGAAATTGCATTACATTTATGTATATTTAATATATCTTTTTTCTCTTATTTAGATTGGATACTTTCTATTTATTTACCTTCAATTCACTTATTATTTTTGTTCCATGTCACTATTCATCAGAGAAATGCAAATTAAGACCACCTTACACTTGTGCCAATGGCTATCATCAATAAACCAACAAAAAACGTGTTGGTGAGGGTGTGGAGAAAAGGGAACCTTGGTACACTGTTGGTGGGAATGCAAATAGGTGCAGCCACTGTAGAAAGCAGAGTGGAATTACCTCAAAAAATTAAAAATGGAACTGCCTTATGATTAAGCAATTTCATTTCTGGGAATATATCCAAAGAAACCCAAAACACTGATACAAAAGAATATATGCACCCCTATATTCCTTGCAGCATTATTTACAATAGCCAAGATTTGGAAACAGTGCGGGTCCATCAGTACATGAGTGGACAAATACCATATGATTTCACTTACATGTGGAATCCACTGTCTCACATCTTTTTAAAAGTGAACATTTTGTATAATATATTGTCACAAGTATGGATTATGATTTTCCGTCTAAATAATTTTTATTACTGCTCTTTCTTACTTGTGTCTTTTAATTACTTGCTTGGAATAAATCAGTAAAATGTATCTAACACTGTAATCTATGATCCCTGATGTCTACCCTGTGTTTTTTTTCCCTATTTTTATTTTTAATCTTATTTTTGTTGTTGTTCCTTTTTATTGAACTCACTGGTGTGACACTGGTTAACAAAATTATACAGTTCAGGTGTACAATTCTGCAACACATTCTCTGTACACTGTATTTGTGTTCACCACCCCAAGTCATGACTTCCTAAGGTTTTTCCCCATGCCTGTGTCATTTAATGATTAATTAATAATTAGACAGAAGTTGTCCTCAAATGCCTGGGGCAAGAAAGACTTGCGTCCTCTGATGATAGAGCTGTCTTTGGGTAAAGGTAAATTTTAACTTCAGGCTATTTTGACATGTTTCCTGGGTTTTACTTGACATGAGGCCTTTTTGAGTCTGCTATGCACTGTGTTCAGTCTTGACATTGTCCAGGGGTGTGTGTGTGAATAGCTAAAGGTAAATTTTAACTTCAGGCTATTTTGACATGTTCCCTGGGTTTTACTTGAAATGAGGCTTTTTGAGTCTGCTATGCACTGTGTTCAGTCTTGGCATTGTCCAGGTGTTTGTGTGTGTGAATAGTTTGGGCCTTCTCAGTTCTGAGCTGTGCACATATGTCCCAACTAAACCCATAACCTCCAGGTAATAGATCTGACTGATCCACAGGGCACGGGCATTGCTTACTGCTACAAATCAAGTGAGATCTCTTCTGCCACTACTCATTACCTGCCCTGCCCTACCCTGCCCTGGTCAAATTCCCACACCAATAAAGCTAAGGCAAAGAGAACAGTCCCAGGCCAGAATGCCACAGACACCTACACTTCTTTACTGAAACTCAGAAGTTTTTAAAACATAAATACTTCTCAGATTGTTGATTATTTTAGCTGATTTTCAGAGCACTGAAATGGTTGTTTTCATCCATTTGCCTAGCTTCACAGTTACTTTGTGGAGAAAGAATTTGCAGATCTCATCACTCAGCCATAGCCCAAGATTTGGTGTTGAGTTTTATTAGAGTGAATCAGGATAATTTAGTCCCGTTAATAATGCAATACCTTTCTTCCTTACTAAGATATACTTTACATACTATAAAATTTACTATATTAGAGTATAAAATTCAGTGGGGATTTTTGTATATTCACAAGTTTATGCAACCTTCATCACTATCTAATTCCACAAAATTTTTATCACTCCCAGAAGAAACTCCACATCCCATTTTATGTATTAGTAATTCTACATCTCTCTCTCCTTCCAACCCCTGGTAACCATTTATTTTCTTAATCATTTCTTTTTTGACTATTCTGGACATTTCATGAAATGAAATCATATAATATGAGGCCTTTTGTATCTGTCTTCTTTCACGTAGCATACTTTCAAGAGTCACCATGTTGTAGTATATATTAAAAATTTATTTGTGCCCTAGCCAGCTTGGCTCAGTGGATAGGGCGACAGCCTGCGGACTGAAGGGTTCCAGGTTCAGTTCTAGCCAAGGGCACATGCCTGGGTTGCAGACTCAATCAGTGTGGGGCGTGCAGGAGGCAGCTAATCAATGATTCTCTCTCGTCATTGATGTTTCTATCTCTCTCTCTCCTTCTCCCTTCCTCTATGAAATCAATAAAGAAATATATTTTAAAAATTAATTTGTTTTATAAGGCTGAATAATATTCCATCATATGTATATACCACATTTATTTATTCATTTACCAGCTGATGGGCATTTGGGTTATTTCTACTTTGGGTTATTATAAATAATGCTGGTATGAAGATCTGTATACATGTTTTTGAGTGAACTTATGCTATCAAATATATTTGGTATATACATAGAAGTGGAAATACTAAATCACGAAATATTTTTCTGAGAATTCTATCCAAATGTCACAAATTTAATGAAGTCTTTTCATTCCACTGGTGGGAACATGAATTAGTCTTTACATGTATGAGTTTCAAATATTGTTTGAACCTTTAGCTTTCAGTGGTTCATTTCAAGGTCTTTGTGTAATTTCTTCCCATGCATGAACAAACCTACACTCAGACAACAATGGCTAGTGCTTTGTGTTCCCTTCCCTCTAGTTTTTCTGAGAATTCTATCCAAATGTCACAAATTTAATAAAGTCTTTCCATTCCATCTGGTGGGAACATGAACTATTCTTTACATGTATGAGTTTCAAATATTGTTTGAACCCTTAGCTTTCAGTGGTTCACTTCAAGGTCTTTGGGTAATTTCTTCCCATGCATGCACAAACCTACACACAGACAGCAATGGCTAGTGCTTTGTGTTCCCTTCCCTCTAATAAACTCCCCCATAAACTTGAACAACTTTGCCTGACTTCTGATTTCCTTCTCTTATATTCAGTGAAAATGCTAAGATTTGTTTGGGTTCCTCTGCTCTGTACTTCCTCCAGGGATCTGAATCCAAACTCTAAGCTAGAGCAAATACAGGGTTTACCTTGTTTATTTATGTTTCTCTTAGAAATCATAGACCTTTGATTTTTGCTGCCAAAGTCTGAAAACTATTGTTTTGTATGTTCTTTTAGTGGCTTTCTAACTTTTAAGGTGGAAGGATGATTTTATTTCCTGTTATGATGTTGTGATAAGAAGAAAAAATCTCTAAGTTTTATCAATTTAATTTTAAAGAGTAGATTAAAGCTCAGGAAATGTATTCGTCACTTCCTTACTGATTATCTGAAAAGTTCAAAAAAATGTTTCATGCCTCGAGAATTTAACAGTGTACAGGACTCAGTTCATATCCTCAAGGAGTACAAAGTTAGGGAATTATGAAGACCTTAAACTACTATTTTTATGATAAATAACCCAACTGGACCTTAAAGAGGTGTCTTTAATACCAAAATTGTTTTTTTTTTCCTCAGAGCCATTGTTCTTAAACCTCTACCTAAGGATATCATGTATTTTCACAAATAATGCTGTTCAATAATTGTAGTGATTTTCAGACAGGAGAGGGAAATATATTTCCTCTTCCCAAGACAGGAAGGTTTTTGTTTTTTGTTTTTAAATCAGAATCCCTAGCAGGGAATTTACTTTATAAATACAAAAACTCTTAATGAAATTATGTAATGCCCCTTCCTCAGGGAGGTAAATACACTCTACCCTTGCCTCTCCCCCCAGATACACACTCAAGATCATAGAGAACCATTACTCTGATATAATTAGCATATTGGTTCTATATTTAATAACCAACCACAAGCCCCATGTACTACATTACATGGGGGAGTATTTGTGGGGACAGAATATAACTATAAAGGGAGAGTACAAGGAAATTTTTTGGAGGGATGAATGCATTCTATAGTCTGATTGTGTGTATGATAACATGGATATGCATGTATATTTACGTGTGTGTGTGTGTGTGTGTGTGTGTGTGTTAAATTTATAGAACGATAAACAAAAAAAAAGAGAAAGGTCAATTTAATTTATGATAATATTAAAAGTAAAGATGAAAAATAATTTAAAGGATAATGATGAGCTCTGCTAGGAAGTTCTCTTCATAAGCAGCCTTGTGAATTATTACATACCAACCAACCCTAGGCTTTTAATAAACTGGAGTAACAGAGTAATCAAAGAGAAATGAAACTCCTTCTACACTGGATTCAAACTATTTTCTTCAACAAGGCAAATTTTTCAGAAAGAATTTGGACTCAATTTTGTTTATATCTGTGTTCAGACTGAGCAGGCCATTTCTAGCAATATATTAATTTGAACAATATATCATGACTCCCTGCAAAGTAATTTAGATGGCTCATGTAGTTCATCATAAAAGTATTCAAACTTATTTAAATGGATTATTCTCTTCAGATTATGCTCAGTTACCACTGAAAAATTAAAGAAGATGCCTATATTATGATTTTATAAAACAACAAATTATCTGATTGAGACACAGCGTGGGTGACTCAGTGTTTGTTCTGAACTGAAATATCCTTGCTATCTTCCTTGAAAGGCCACATTTTCTTTGCCCAATGTATTTTATTTTATTTTTTATTTTTAAAATATATTTTATTGATTTTTTAC
>NW_005369870.1:1552897-1559640 GCF_000412655.1 Myotis brandtii | reverse complement strand
GTAGTTATCCAATGGATGGCTTCTCCTCCACTTCTGTTTGAAACCTACCATCTACTCCTGACTAGTCTTCTTCTTCCAAGGTGATAAAGGTGATATATCAAAAGTGGGACCTTAATTCTCATTAACCTATTTACTTTTAAGACGCAATCAAGAGAATTTCAATGGCTTTATATTTCTTAAAGAAATAATGCTTTAACTACTTTCACAAGGTCAGATAATGAACACACCATTGAAAATGCCCCATAAAATATGAAAACAATGATTGAGAAATATTGTGGTAAATGGAAAGTATATTTATTTGGCTGAAAATTAAATGAGGCAAAATTTGATTTCTACTTTTTGAGTTACAGTATATTAGTTCTTTCTGAACTTTAGTTTGCTCATATGTAAAATGGAAAATAAATATTACATAGGATTATGCTAAAGACTGAATAAAATTTTTAAAAGTGAGGTGTTTGGGGAGATTATTATTAGTTTATGTCTTTTAGTACATTATCCTATATAAATTACATGGATTTAAGAGCTAGACAGTTTCTCATTCAAATCTTAATTCTACCACTTCTAAGCTGTATTATTTGAGTAAGTGATTTATTACTGAGCCTATCTGCTTCTGTGAAAAACAGGAATCATAATAAGTGGTAAAGGGAGTGAATAATGATGCTATGTGATTTGATTATTACTGAAACAGGCAAGAAAGAGGTTCTCAATAAATAGTGCCTATCATGACAAACACTTGGGAGAGGTGTAACACCCTCTTCAACAGAACATGTGTAGTGGTTTTGGTTCACTGAATCTGCTCACAGCTTGGATAAGTCTTCCTTCAGGACTTATCCAGTAGAGATCCAGAATGGCATGCCATTAACACACATAGGATACCACCTCACAGGACATTCCATTCTACCTGCTTCTTTCACATCACTCTATTATGCAGTGACATGGTATGATCCATAGAAGAACAACACAGTTTTGGTTAAAGTGGAACTTGATAAGAGACAACTTGATAATTCCTTTCTAACCTTCAGAACCCTATCTACATGATTAAGGGATTGAAAAAAAATGAATAACTATTTGAGGACCCAGAAAACTTACCCCTGAAAAGACAGCTCAACAAAATATTGGTAGAACCCCACTGATCATGCCTCATTTCCAAGACCTGGAGAGGTTAGAAGCGTAATTCACCCCTTGAAACCACTTTGACAGGTGGAGATCTATATTGTTTGAGAGAACCTATTTATCTGGGAAGCTTCTGATTTTGAAGCTTGGCAAACCATGGCTCCCGAGCCACATGCGGCTCTTTGGCCCCTTGAGAGTGGCTCTTCCACAAAATTCCACGTGGGGGCGCGCACATACAGTGTGATCGAACCTTCGTGGCCCATGCACAGAAGTCGGTATTTTGTGGAAGAGCCGGTATTTTGTGGAAGAGCCACACTCAAGGGGCCAAAGAGCCACATGTGGCTCGTGAGCCACAGTTTGCCGAACCACAGTTTGCTGACCACGGCTTAGTCTAACAAAACAGCTGTCATCTTCTTGAGGAATGGGACTTTCTTGACATCTGGGCACAGTCAGAAAAATATCCCAATGCAGCTACAGGTAGAATGAACCAGTTCCGAATGTTCACCACACAAGCAGATGTCAACCAACAGCTAGCTCTGCCATCATGGTATCTTCAATGAAGATAAGTAAAACCCCACAACTCAAACAACACAAAAGAAGGATGTCCAAACTACCCATCAAAATCCTTAAGCTGTTACCTCCTAAGCTGCTTATATAAATTTGCATTAAACAGATAAATACCTTAGTACTTGAGAATGACTTTTTATAATAAGAAGTGGATAAGTATTCACCTCAGCCATACCTCCAGGGTCCCAGCTGAACAAATGTGATAAAACATTAGTGCCTATTTTAGAAAATCGAAGATCTTTCTCCTTAAATTTCTATATTGACTTTCCACTAGATTCAGGCATTAATCTACCTATCGTAGATTTATTAAGAATTGCACAAAATCTATTTTTGGCCCAGAAGGAGGAAGTCTAGGGCAATACTATCACCTATTATAAGCCCAATCACTGAGGATGACCTGGGCCAAGAAAGGTACAAATCACTCTGTTCTCTGGAGGGTGGCAAGATTCTGCCTGTTTCCCTCACAGGAAATAAATCCCAAAGGCACACATGGTTCCCCTGGGAAGAAAGTGCTGTTTATAAGTACTCTGACCCAGGTGGTTCCTACCTCAGTAGAGGAATGCACAGTGCCTCTAGTGTGGCCTCCCAGCGGGCTGGTAGGCCTTCTATTTCCCAAATAGGTTCCAATAATTGAGTCCAGTCCTTATTTTTGGAAGGACCACCTGAGGATAGTCAGTGTAATGTGTCCTGTTAGTTTGCCCCAACAAGGATATGACATTTGTTTGCTTCATAGAATGATGCATCTGAGGGCGGGAATGTCACTTGGAGATGTGTGGGCAGTAAAGAACCTGGGCCATCCTGCTATTTCCAATAGACTTCTCATGGGTGAGAGAAATGGTGAGCAAACAATGGTCAGACCCCTCTGGTGAAGGACAGCAGGCCAAGCTATCAGTTATAGATAAGGCACGTGTTACAGTCTGAGGGCGCCTCACCGGAGCATTGGCCTCGGAGAAGAAGGCTTTAGTGCAATTCCGAAAGACAAATACCATTAATTCATCTCCTGTCTCCTTATCTCCATATTTTCTGTGGTCATTAGACCACCCTTACCTTTACCACAATCCTGGTGTTGGGTTGTCACTTTTCCTCCAACACAAAAAACACCATTCAGGTAGCTGTATCTTCATTTTTTTTTACAATCAACCCCACTTGCACCTTTTGTTCAGAAGGTTCACTAAGAATGAAAAGAAGGACATAACACAAAATTCTTAGAAAATCCTAAGTTCAAATCTGTGTTAATTAAGAAGAAAATACAGATTTAATGACAGTGGAAAGTATTGAAAATATAAGGTTAGTGAGTTATCCAATGGATGGCTTCTCCTCCACTTCTGTTTGAAACCTACCATCTACTCCTGACTAGTCTTCTTCTTCCAAGGTGATAAAGGTGATATATCAAAAGTGGGACCTTAATTCTCATTAACCTATTTACTTTTAAGACGCAATCAAGAGAATTTCAATGGCTTTATATTTCTTAAAGAAATAATGCTTTAACTACTTTCACAAGGTCAGATAATGAAGACACCATTGAAAATGCCCCATAAAATATGAAAACAATGATTGAGAAATATTGTGGTAAATGGAAAGAATATTTATTTGGCTGAAAATTAAATGAGGCAAAAATTGATTTCTACTTTTTGAGTTACAGTATATTAGTTCTTTCTGAACTTTAGTTTGCTCATATGTAAAATGGAAAATAAATATTACATAGGATTATGCTAAAGACTGAATAAAATTTTTAAAAGTGAGGTGTTTGGGGAGATTATTATTAGTTTATGTCTTTTAGTACATTATCCTATATAAATTACATGGATTTAAGAGCTAGACAGTTTCTCATTCAAATCTTAATTCTACCACTTCTAAGCTGTATTATTTGAGTAAGTGATTTATTACTGAGCCTATCTGCTTCTGTGAAAAACAGGAATCATAATAAGTGGTAAAGGGAGTGAATAATGATGCTATGTGATTTGATTATTACCGAAACAGGCAAGGAAGAGGTCCTCAATAAATAGTGCCTATCATGACAAACACTTGGGAGAGGTGTAACACCCTCTTCAACAGAACATGTGTAGTGGTTTTGGTTCACTGAATCTGCTCACAGCTTGGATAAGTCTTCCTTCAGGACTTATCCAGTAGAGATCCAGAATGGCATGCCATTAACACACATAGGATACCACCTCACAGGACATTCCATTCTACCTGCTTCTTTCACATCACTCTATTATGCAGTGACATGGTATGATCCATAGAAGAACAACACAGTTTTGGTTAAAGTGGAACTTGATAAGAGACAACTTGATAATTCCTTTCTAACCTTCAGAACCCTATCTACATGATTAAGGGATTGAAAAAAAATGAAGAACTATTTGAGGACCCAGAAAACTTACCCCTGAAAAGACAGCTCAACAAAATATTGGTAGAACCCCACTGATCATGCCTCATTTCCAAGACCTGGAGAGGTTAGAAGCGTAATTCACCCCTTGAAACCACTTTGACAGGTGGAGATCTGTGTTGTTTGAGAGAACCTATTTATCTGGGAAGCTCCTGATTTTGAAGCTTGGCAAACCGAGCTTGGCAAACCATGGCTCCCGAGCCACATGCGGCTCTTTGGCCCCTTGAGAGTGGCTCTTCCACAAAATTCCACGTGGGGGCGCGCACATACAGTGTGATCGAACCTTCGTGGCCCATGCACAGAAGTCGGTATTTTGTGGAAGAGCCGGTATTTTGTGGAAGAGCCACACTCAAGGGGCCAAAGAGCCACATGTGGCTCGTGAGCCACAGTTTGCCGAACCACAGTTTGCTGACCACGGCTTAGTCTAACAAAACAGCTGTCATCTTCTTGAGGAATGGGACTTTCTTGACATCTGGGCACAGTCAGAAAAATATCCCAATGCAGCTACAGGTAGAATGAACCAGTTCCGAATGTTCACCACACAAGCAGATGTCAACCAACAGCTAGCTCTGCCATCATGGTATCTTCAATGAAGATAAGTAAAACCCCACAACTCAAACAACACAAAAGAAGGATGTCCAAACTACCCATCAAAATCCTTAAGCTGTTACCTCCTAAGCTGCTTATATAAATTTGCATTAAACAGATAAATACCTTAGTACTTGAGAATGACTTTTTATAATAAGAAGTGGATAAGTATTCACCTCAGCCATACCTCCAGGGTCCCAGCTGAACAAATGTGATAAAACATTAGTGCCTATTTTAGAAAATCGAAGATCTTTCTCCTTAAATTTCTATATTGACTTTCCACTAGATTCAGGCATTAATCTACCTATCGTAGATTTATTAAGAATTGCACAAAATCTATTTTTGGCCCAGAAGGAGGAAGTCTAGGGCAATACTATCACCTATTATAAGCCCAATCACTGAGGATGACCTGGGCCAAGAAAGGTACAAATCACTCTGTTCTCTGGAGGGTGGCAAGATTCTGCCTGTTTCCCTCACAGGAAATAAATCCCAAAGGCACACATGGTTCCCCTGGGAAGAAAGTGCTGTTTATAAGTACTCTGACCCAGGTGGTTCCTACCTCAGTAGAGGAATGCACAGTGCCTCTAGTGTGGCCTCCCAGCGGGCTGGTAGGCCTTCTATTTCCCAAATAGGTTCCAATAATTGAGTCCAGTCCTTATTTTTGGAAGGACCACCTGAGGATAGTCAGTGTAATGTGTCCTGTTAGTTTGCCCCAACAAGGATATGACATTTGTTTGCTTCATAGAATGATGCATCTGAGGGCGGGAATGTCACTTGGAGATGTGTGGGCAGTAAAGAACCTGGGCCATCCTGCTATTTCCAATAGACTTCTCATGGGTGAGAGAAATGGTGAGCAAACAATGGTCAGACCCCTCTGGTGAAGGACAGCAGGCCAAGCTATCAGTTATAGATAAGGCACGTGTTACAGTCTGAGGGCGCCTCACCGGAGCATTGGCCTCGGAGAAGAAGGCTTTAGTGCAATTCCGAAAGACAAATACCATTAATTCATCTCCTGTCTCCTTATCTCCATATTTTCTGTGGTCATTAGACCACCCTTACCTTTACCACAATCCTGGTGTTGGGTTGTCACTTTTCCTCCAACACAAAAAACACCATTCAGGTAGCTGTATCTTCATTTTTTTTTACAATCAACCCCACTTGCACCTTTTGTTCAGAAGGTTCACTAAGAATGAAAAGAAGGACATAACACAAAATTCTTAGAAAATCCTAAGTTCAAATCTGTGTTAATTAAGAAGAAAATACAGATTTAATGACAGTGGAAAGTATTGAAAATATAAGGTTAGTGAACACAAAATATTCAAATAGTTTAATTTAATCCTAATTAGAAAAAAAAAGCCATAACCAGAAGACTGGAAAATGTATCAAAAGGTAATAATAGTAATTCATGAAACTATTTGAGGACCCAGAAAACTTACCCCTGAAAAGACAGCTCAACAAAATATTGGTAGAACCCCACTGATCATGCCTCATTTCCAAGACCTGGAGAGGTTAGAAGCGTAATTCACCCCTTGAAACCACTTTGACAGGTGGAGATCTGTGTTGTTTGAGAGAACCTATTTATCTGGGAAGCTCCTGATTTTGAAGCTTGGCAAACCGTGGCTCGCGAGCCACATGTGGCTCTTTGGCCCCTTGAGTGTGGCTCTTCCACAAAATACCACGTGGGGGCGGGCACATACAGTGCGATCTGAAAAAAAATGAAGAACTATTTGAGGACCCAGAAAACTTACCCCTGAAAAGACAGCTCAACAAAATATTGGTAGAACCCCACTGATCATGCCTCATTTCCAAGACCTGGAGAGGTTAGAAGCGTAATTCACCCCTTGAAACCACTTTGACAGGTGGAGATCTATATTGTTTGAGAGAACCTATTTATCTGGGAAGCTTCTGATTTTGAAGCTTGGCAAACCATGGCTCCCGAGCCACATGCGGCTCTTTGGCCCCTTGAGAGTGGCTCTTCCACAAAATTCCACGTGGGGGCGCGCACATACAGTGTGATCGAACCTTCGTGGCCCATGCACAGAAGTCGGTATTTTGTGGAAGAGCCGGTATTTTGTGGAAGAGCCACACT